>NC_058081.1:555080343-555180799 GCF_014858855.1 Bufo gargarizans
AACGGGGAAACATCGACTCAGCCACAGATTTTTGTGGTTCACCATCAATTATTAACACATTCTCCCAGGATTAGGTTGGGTCCTGGTGTTGTGTGGTTACAAAATTTTCACCGGAGACATTGAGGTCTGCCAATTCAGGACCCGGTGGCAAGTCCTCAATGTCTCCTACCAACACACTCAGCGGAGTTGTCTCCCCCTCTTCCACCAAAGTGGCGGTCACCCCTACCGCTGGCCCTTTGACCTCGGGTTCCCAGGGTTCTGGTCTCCTGCCCGCGCCAGGCCACTCTGCTGAAGTTACCCATGACTCAGGGGCATCAATAACTCTCACAGTCGGCCACAGGGCAGGGAAGCCTCTCCCTATTATTAGTTCATAAGGTAAAGTGGTGGCAACGGCCACTTCGTGGGTCCACTTGCCGCCTCCCGTGGATAGAGACACCAGGGCGGTGTGATAGTCCTTTAAATCTCTATGTATGCACACGACCCGATTTTTTTGCCAGTATACTCGTCGGGCCGCACCAGGTCAGCTCTTACCAGGGACACCAGACTCCCTGAGTCCAACAAAGCCATTGCCAGAGTGTCTCCTACTTCTACCTGGCACAGGTGGATATTGTCTATCGTCTCTGGGATACTTGAGGCTCACCCCGATGGGGACAGTCATCCCTTACATGGCCAGGCTCCTGACACCACCAGCATACTATCGGAGTCGGATCTATCGGGGTTACACTCCAGGCAGCCTTGGCTGGCACAAGTCTCTGGGTCTGGGATAGAGATTACTGGGGTTTGTCTGCCCCCCTCCCAAACTAACCCCCTTTCAAATTCCTATTAGCCTTATAGCGTTCCCACCAGGTCCACTTTCTCAAGGGCAATACCAGGAGAAAACTGGCCGATCCAGTGCTGGAAGGGGTACGACGAAGCCCTCTAGAACACATCAGCCAACAGACGGTCCAACATAGCAGTAGGACTCAGCACGTCAGGTTGGAGTCATTTTTGCAACAGGTGTAATAGGTTATAATACTGGAGCCTCGCAGGCTCAGCCGGGTTAAACTCCCACTGATGCACCCGCTGGGTCTGGACTAATACAGTCACCCCCAGTCTTGCCAGGATCTCACTCAGCCATAATCTCAGCCCATTGCTCCCAGGGTAACTTCTCTCTCACGGCTACCTTCTCGAAGATTGGCAAATAGGTCTCGATGACGTCTGTGGGGGTCATCTTGGGGATTGCCGCACAGACTGCTTTCCGGGCATCGTGGACGCTCTGGGATGCTCCTGCTGCTTGTACAGTGCCCTGAAACACACTGCTGAAAGGGAACCTGTCACCAGAATTTTGTGTATAGAGATGAGGACATGGGTTGCTAGATGGCCCTAGCACATCCGCAATACCCAGTCCCCATAGCTCTTTGTGCTTTTATTGTGTAAAAAAAACTATTTGATACATATGCAAATTAACCTGAGATAAGTCCTGTCCCTGAGATAAGTCAGCTATGGGGACTGGATATTGCGAATGTGCTAGCGGTCATCTAGCAACCCATGTCCTCAGTTCTATACAGAAAATCCCGATGACAGGTTCCCTTTAATGTTGTGATTGTGTTTCTTGTAAACTGTACTTGTAAATGTGTTCTCATAAAGAGGTTCTAACAAGCCTCTCAGGGCTAACTCTGCCCCTCACTCAGTGCACAGTGCAGGAAGTAGAAGGTCATTGTGTGATATCTGAGGACAAACTGAACCTCAGCAGCCATTGTGGAGAGTTAGCCAAACTCCATACTTAGTTTCATGTACCAGCCCATATAAGGGAAAAGATCACAGTATCTCCAGGCAACTCTGAGAGGGGATGAGGATTTTGACAAAGGGAGGTAACTGTCATTTATCAGACTCCAGACTCCTTTGCATTAGGTGGAGAGATCTCAAGCTACAAGCTATCCACCATATAAAAGACAAAAAGGCCATTTGTCAGAGTATAGTATTCCTAGAAGAGGATACCGAAGTATAGGACAGCAGAGATAGTTCATCCCTCCAGCCTGGAGAAACAAGAGAGAGAAAGACTGATTGTCATAGAGGACTATTCCTTATGCAACTTCTGGGAACTAATGTGAATCACTGTAAACGCCGCCTTGATGTAAATTACTTTTGCATACATTAATGACCTGGGGATCAGCTTCATTAAAGTACTGAGAGTTTGTTGAAAGCTCTAGTCTCATTATCCTATATTATCATTACTACTACCACCAACATTTGCACCTAATGGTGCTGGCATCATGAACCTGGGGCCCAGCTGCCACAAGCACCCTAAACACCACCACCATCAAGGTCACCTCAACTTCCATTTGGCTGGTGTTCCCTGCAACCGAGAGTGCCCTGGAAGATTTTGTGCTGTCTTCCCATCCACTGCATGCCGGCCCAAAGGGACAACTTAACCATGAGTACTACTATCCTCGGCACCTTATCACTAGTATGCTCACGCACATCACCCCTAGGGTGTCCGGACGCTGCACTTGTAAAGCCATCACATGTTGTAACAGCAGCTGGTTTGTTTCCTGCTGTTGCTTATTGGCCTCCCGCTGTTGCAGATTAGCTTCCACGAGGGCTTTCAAGACGGCTTCCATTTTGTCTAGGGACACCGGTTGTAATCTCGCTGGTTTGATGTAAGACATACAACCGTGCCCGGAAAAACAAAAATATTTTTGCCTTCGCGCCAGCCTCACTGCATTGCCGCATCCTCCACCAAGTGTGGGGATTCGCTCTGGTAGGTGGGATAAGCGGGTACAGTACAGAGACAAAGTACAAGTCTGTAATTCAAATGTCCTTGTTTATTCACACATAAAGTCAAACAAAAAACACTCTTTGCAAGGTTGGTGTTTGTTCACACCAAGTAGAAAGTTTGTGCATAACAAAATAAGTCACCTTGTCGGCGGTTTTGCCTACAGCAGTCAAAATGCATACTTTAGGTGACCTGCTCTCCCAACACACAGGTCTCAGCTTTTAAACCCAGCACAGAGCTCAGTTCCCACACCAGCGATTGCCATAGCTCCTCTGTCAGAGAGAGGTAATCACTTACAGCTGACACTGCTGGCTGTTTTTTTTTAGGCCAGTCAAGACCCGATCTGGAAAGTGGGGAGTAGTCACCCACCCATCACTTTGACTACTCCCAGTAAGAGCTGTCCCGGATCAGCTATACAGCCATATTAAAATAGCAAAGTGTCAATCAGCATTAGGTGCCGCTGACACCTGAAAATACCGGCTCTTACTTCACTGAGGCCAGGAACCTTGGTGACACATACCTTCCGTCGACGACGGATCCTTGCGCTGTGAGTGTGAATAATACCAGCTTACAATGACCTGCTCAGGAGTAAAGTAGCAAGAAGAGGAGGACTAGTAGGTGGATGCAATACCTATATAAAGGTCACACCAAGTCGTCCACCATCGTTTGGTCCTGTTTTTTTTTAACAGTAATCCCTAAATGCATTTGTAAATCTGCAAATCTGGCAGAAGAATGTAGGCTACAATTTATTGCAGCCTGTATTATGCTTTTATGAAATGCACAGTATAAAACCTTCTTTATATGATGGTGGTCTGGCAGAGATGATGTAGGTACCGTAATCTGACTTCAGTGAACCAGAAGGCCGTGCAAGGGTCAGCCAAGAACTAGAACTAGCAAACCCTGCTCAAACTTAAGGTAGTCATACACATTGAATAAAAGTTTCCTGAACTCACCAAATTTGTCAGGACCAGCTAACTGGCTAATTTGTACTGAAGTGCCCTAACTCTCCCCTGACTGCTGATGTCGGTGAAAAAAAGGACCAGACATGTTGGATCCTTTCTTCCCACAGAAGATTAGACACTGCCAGATCTGGCAGTGGTTGATTCTACTATGGCAGTGGCTGATTTCGCTCTGCCCATTCAAAACATGTGCATGCTTAGACAACAGCTAGGTATAGTGCCCTTGCAACTTTAAGGAGGTATGCTGGGCCCTGAGATCTTCCAGCTGCCATCTGAACATCCCATCAGGGCTTTTATAACTGGGTCGCTTCCCCCAAAGCTAAGGAGTTGTGGGAAGGTAAGGAACCTGATGGCCATACAATCCCCCTTTAGATTCACTAGCTTCCTAGAAGTTCACATAGTATGTCATGCCAGCTAGCGACTGCGAATCCTGACTGACTCACTCCTGGGTAACCAGGTAAGAGAGGATAAGATCATGCAACCACATTCTTAGGATATGTGTCTAGATACATGTTAACATTGATTACTATGAACCGGCTTATGATTTTTTACGTACTTGGATTGGTATAGTATGTATTGTATTATGTGACCACATGACATGCACCACATTTGGTTGCAAGGACAGTCTGAGAGGATATAGATATATACCCACATTTTTACTTATTTCAGATGGTAGTCCATTATTAATATCATATTGTGGTGTCTCAGGATATATGCGAGCTGTCGCTTTTTGGCATTTTATTATGTTTCCACATGTCTATATATACAGTACAGACCAAAAGTTTGGACACACCTTCTCATTCAAAGAGTTTTCTTTATTTTTATGACTATGAAAATTGTAGATTCACACTGAAGGCATCAAAACTATGAATTAACATATGTGGAATTATATACATAACAAAAAAGTGAAACAACTGAAAATATGTCATATTCTAGATTCTTCAAAGTAGCAACCTTTTTCTTTGATTACTGCTTAGCACACTCTTGGCATTCTCTTGATGAGC
The DNA here is from genome assembly GCF_014858855.1 of Bufo gargarizans. Lineage (NCBI taxonomy): Eukaryota > Metazoa > Chordata > Amphibia > Anura > Bufonidae > Bufo > Bufo gargarizans. Next base: position 555,085,062 of record NC_058081.1, read on the forward strand.
TTCAAGAGGTAGTCACCTGAAATGGTCTTCCAACAGTCTTTATTGAGTTCCCAGAGATGCTTAGCACTTGTTGGCCCTTTTGCCTTCACTCTGCGGTCCAGCTCACCCCAAACCATCTCGATTGGGTTCAGGTCCGGTGACTGTGGAGGCCAGGTCATCTGGCGCAGCACCCCATCACTCTCCTTCATGGTCAAATAGCCCTTACACAGCCTGGAGGTGTGTTTGGGGTCATTGTCCTGTTGAAAAATAAATGATGGTCCAACTAAACGCAAACCGGATGGAATAGCATGCCTCTGCAAGATGCTGTGGTAGCCATGCTGGTTCAATATGCCTTCAATTTTGAATAAATCCCCAACAGTGTCAGAGTCCATCCGTTCACCTTTTCTGCGTCGCACAAAGACACAGTGGTTGGAACCAAAGATCTCAAATTTGGACTCATCAGACCAAAGCACAGATTTCCACTGGTCTAATGTCCATTCCTTGTGTTCTATAGCCCAAACAAGTCTCCTCTGCTTGTTGCCTGTCCTTAGCAGTCGTTTCCTAGCAGATATTCTACCATGAAGGCCTGATTCACACAGTCTCCTCTTAACAGTTGTTCTAGAGATGTGTCTGCTGCTAGAATGTGTGGCATTGACCTGGTCTCTAATCTGAGCTGCTGTTAACCTGCGATTTCTGAGGCTGGTGACTCGGATGAACTTATCCTCTGCAGCAGAGGTGACTCTTGGTCTTCCTTTCCTGGGGCGGTCCGCATGTGAGCCAGTTTCTTTGTAGCGCTTGATGGTTTTTGTGACTGCACTTGGGGACACTTTCAAAGTTTTCCCAGTTTTTTCAGACTGACTGACCTTCATTTCTTAAAGTAATGATGGCCACTCGTTTTTCTTTACTTAGCTGCTTTTTTCTTGCCATAATACATACATAATTCTAACAGTCTATTCAGTAGGACTATCAGCTGTGTATCCACTTGACTTCTCCACAACGCAACTGATGGTCCCAACCCCATTTATAAGGCAAGAAATCCCACTTATTAAACCTTACAGCGCACACCTATGAAGTGAAAACCATTTCAAGTGACTACCTCTTGAAGCTCATCAAGAGAATGCCAAGAGTGTGCAAAGCAGTAATCAAAGCAAAAGGTGGCTACTTTGAAGAACCTAGAATATTACATATTTTCAGTTGTTTCACACTTTTTTGTTATGTATAAAATTCCACATGTGTTAATTCATAGTTTTGATGCCTTCAGTGTGAATCTACAATTTTCATAGTCATGAAAAAAAAGAAAACTCTTTGAATGAGGTGTGTCCAAACTTTTGGTCTGTACTGTATGTATGTATGTTTTTAATGTGATTACAATAAACTTTGATAATTTGGGTATTTTGGTAATTGATCATTGTGTTGATAAATAGTATGTCATGAGTTTCTTTACACTATTTTTAGGACTTAAAGGAGTTGATGTTAGGCAAGGAATGTCATTTTTTGTTCACTCAGTTTCCCCCATGTTAGGGAGCAGAGATCTTCTTGACCAAGCAGAAGACTCACCTAGATTGGGAGATGTTTGATGTGGAATCTTGGTTCCCCTAATCGTGGGTGTAGCTATAAAGGTACACCCACACGGTCAGGTTTCCTGATGCAGTTCTGCAAGCCAAAACCAGGAATGCAATTAAAAAAGGGAGATGTCATATCTGTTCTTTATAATTTCATCTCTTTTATGATCCACTTCTGATTTTGGCTTCCAAAACTGCATGCAGAAACCTGACTATGTGGCCATACCCTTAGAGGTGCAGTTACACTGAGGCAGAGCTATAGCTAGGCTTTTTTTCACCAAGGGGAAAAGTTTAGTTCACTGTCCTAGCTCTTTATCTTAATATCCTGGCCAGAGCAAAGTGGTTGTTACTGCCCCCTAACTAATACTTACCAACGTTTCAGTTGGTAAAGTAGAGGCATCTAAGCCCTGCCCCTGGCAACGCCCTGACACCACCTTAGAACCTCTAAGAATGGGCGGGGTTTAAGTTTGCCTCACCTATTTTCGTCTCAGGACATTGCAAATTTGCCAGAACTGTCTCTGAAAATCAGGGACAGTCCAGCCAAATTTGGGACAGTTGGCAACCATGCTAGCTACGCCCCTGTCAAAGGCTTCTGTTGCCATGTAAGAACACACCAATATTATAAATGATAATGAACAAGTGGTATTTGGGGGCCTAACAGATTGTACCCAGAAGCCCAGGAGATCCATGTTATGCATTTGCCCCTAGTAATGTGTTTTTAATTGGGTATCTATTGCGCCCGCGTAGAAATAGGTTACATTACATTTAGTGTTCAACGAATCGTAGTCCACAAAGTAGACTTTGATAAGAATATCAGGGAAAATTTGATTTGCCACAAATTACCACGCCGCCCGATGTGATGATGTTATCACAGGTTGCTCGAGATTTCACTCTAGAGCTTCAATCAAGATGGAGGTGGCCGACCCATTGCAAGCAAATGGATGAGGTAAGTATGCTAAAAAAAAAAATTACACCTGATTATTGCTCTCTGTCATTGTGCCCACTACCTACAAAGAAATGGACAAAGTAATTTGTCACAAAGCGATTTATTTATTTTTACTCAGTGAAGCAGCCAAATAGAATTTTTGAATACTTCGATCATCTCTAATTAAATTCTAAGGCCTTGTCCAAACTTCAGTGTTTCACTGAAGTGTGGTGTCCGCATTTTCCACAGACACCACATGTACCTATTGATTTAAATGTGTCTATTCACACATCAGTATTTTTTACTAACCATGTCAGCAAAAAAAATCACGAAAACAGGTACTACTTTGGTCCATGATGCGGACTAAACACCCCCATTGAAGTCTATGGGTCCATGAAAACCACGGACACAACACTGATAGTATCGGTGGTGTGTCCATTTTTCACGGAAAACAGAACATGTTCTTAAATTTTCAGCTGGGCGGCGTCAATGGGTTAGAAATGACACACGGAGGGTAAAAATGGACACACGGACCATCGACGAATCCTTCATGGACATATTCACGGATTAAATAAGGATGCTCTTTTCACGTATGTAATACGGACATGGAAATGTGAACAAAGCCTAATTTAGTGGTAAACATGGCATCAATTCATATGCTTGGGCAAAACAGCTCACGATACCCTGTATGTGCCCACTTAAGGAGACCCAGATCAATATAAAGCCTCCATATATGCGTCTTTTGCCATCACTGCTCTAACTCCAAAGAGTTAAGTGGCCATTGTGGTAGAGTGTTGCAGTACATCGTTCTCAATTGTGATGCAGGCAGCTCTCGAAATTGCTCTGGATCCTCTAGAGATACCTTAAATCATTATGCTGTACTGGCTTTTTCATTTGCAGGACATGTATTGGTAAAGAGGGGGGAGGGGTGAATTGGTAGCGTGCATGTAGGACTGGAAGAAGCTTCGGAATTATCTGCTGCTGCTGCCGAGGTTCACTAAGAAGAGATATAGATTTAGCATTCCATTAACATGGCCACTGCAGCACAGGCTGTAATCTGTACAGCAAATGCTCCCTGCTCCACGCCACCTCTAGGAAAGCAGCCTCCTGCACTCGCCCCCCCACTATTCATCTCTATAGATGTAGCACCATTATTCATCATGTAGCTCATGCAGGAAATTATAGATGTAGCAGAGCTGAGCTTTTTATTTGTCTGTGTCTGATGATGCAGCAGGTTTTACCTGCGGTCCTATGTGAACCCAGGGATCAGACAATGTGATAGCAGAATGATAGGTTGTGCTAAATTAAAAAAATCTGACAATCTTGGCTCTACTACATATGTATCTTTCCCTCAGCACATGCACTCGACGAGGGAGCAGATATACACGTAATCTGGGAAGAGATATGGAGAGCAGGAAGAGCACAGAGGAAGCCTTTGGAATATAAATGGGGGAAACATCATACTCCGTAACACAAAGGGTATATATAGAATCATCTACAGAGCTACATTACTAAAGAGCCGGCGTGGAAAAAGTACGGGTTCTGGTGACAATACAGGAAGCACAACGTACTGCAGTGAATATAGTAATACAATATGGCATTTTCGCCTTCTTAAAGGGATACTGACTTTCCAGAAACATCCCAGAAGAGAAAGCAACCGGCACTTCATGTGTATATTGAGCGGTGCGTGCGTCCAGGGTTGGTGTCCCATACATCCAAGAGCAAAGAAGACCGACACTCGCTGTATTGGTTGCGATTCTTATCCTTTTAATGTGCACATGGTGGTACAAAATACAGCTGTTTGACAAAGACTCGTGTTTGAGTCGAAACGCGTCATTTTGTACCTCCATGTGCACATTAAAAGGATAAGAATTGCATCCAATACAGTGAGTGTCGGTCTTTTTTGCTCTCCAGAAACATCTGTGATATTTGTGAATGTTCTCAACCAGGGGTGGACTATTAGTATTGGGGGGCACAGATGAATTCACTGATTGCTTTAAAGAGGACCTTTCACCACTACTGACATTCCTGTTTTAATAGCTCCATGCATTCCCCATGTAATAACCATTCTGGAACATCTATTCTTATGGCTCTATGTTGTGCCATTCCTTTATTGCACTATAAGTTCGGAATGAATTGCTATTAGCTTCAGTATGGGTACAGAGGGGAGGTAACCAGTTGGGGATGTGTACCTGCACAGACTGACTCTATCCAATCAGTGCTGCAATTTTTAGACTGTGCAGGTACACCCTCCAATTGTTTACTTCCCCTCTGTACCCTTACTGAAGGCTAATAGCAGTTCATTCATAACTTATAGTGCAAATAATAAAGGAATGGCACAACATACAGACATAAGAATAGATGCTCCAGAATTGTTAGTACCTGGGGAATGCACATAGCTATTTTAATTTTTTTTCAGGAGGCATTTCAGGAGTGGTGAAAGGTCTTTTTTAAAGAGGTTTTCTGAGATTTTAATGCTGATGACCTATCCTCAGGATATTAAACGGCTGTTTGAGAAGGAACCAGCACTCGCAGTAGCTATACAATGTACAGTGCTGTGCTTAGTAAGCACAGAGAAGGCCGAGGCGTTCAAAGGAGCACTAGTGCATTCTCGAACAGCTGATAGGCGGGGACCTCACCGATCAGATACTGTTCTGTCTTCATACACGTTCACAGTGTGCAGTCTGACATTTAGCATAAACCATTCCTGTCTTCCAAATAAGAGAACTGTTCTTTGTAGTCTAACTTGTTTATTGGTAAAACAGTATTGTTGATTGATCGATTATATACAATTGATTGTTTGGTAAAACTACAAGAATACAAATAACACATATAAGTATTAAGCATAGCTTAGCATGTACTATAACATTACATTAACACTGAAGCACATGGTAAAATGGCTGTCTGTACATAAGATTGCATGTCTAGCTAACAGTAGTAAAAACTCCCTGAGTAACAATTACAACTAGCTGAACAGCTCTGCATAACATATGTCCCTGAAACAAAGGCAGATCTCTCCCCAGATATGATTTTACAAGGATGGTGAAATTTGAGAAGGAGATATGCAAAAGGACAGCTCTGCTGATGTGTCCTGGAGACTAGAGTGTTCTCCCATGTTGCCAGGATGGTTTTCACTCCCACAATGCAGTGCACCACCCACAATGCAGTAGTCTTTGTAACAGGAAAAACAAAGTGCAATACAACTTAACACTGCTAGATGGTGCTATAAACATTTGAGAAATACCAAGACTCTGGCAGAATGAACTAGAATCATTTTCTAACCCTGCTGGGCAGAACACTACCCATCTGGCATCAACAGACGCCACTACTGAATCCTTCTTTCTTAGCAACCCATTTTGGTCAATGTTGGGATCAAGCTTTTTTAAAGTGCTATTCTTAGAGACTGTTTGACCTTTGCTGAGGTAGTTTATTTCCTTAGCATGACATTCACGTTGTATCATGCAAATTATTATGTTCATGACCTTTCCTGAATAGGAGCGGTGAAGGCGTGTTTGCAGTGATGCCCACCTTTGCAGGATTTTTGGTTCACAGGTAATGTCGACTTGTAAGACTGAACTATATGACCTACACAGGCTATAGCAAAAACGAGCAACATCCAGATGGAGAACCTGTTGAAACAATGGGACTTGAGATGGTGGTCTGAAGTCACTGTACATAGAACAGACACTTTAGGTTGGAACTCTTCATCGATAGCTGGTTCTACCAATTCAAACCTGTTGGATCGGACACTACAAGACGTCGAACAGTACAGGAATGCAGGACCCGTAAACCATGTTGTGTCCTTAAGGTGGCTTGGTGCGACGGATCTAGTCGCGTGGTGTAGGCACGTATGCTGTGTAGGCTCGTAGTGCCACTGTTTAGGACAAGTGGATCTCCTGATCCTTAGCACCCGATTGCTGACATAGATTCAAAAGTGTCTGGTTTTGTTGCAGATATATCCTAGGACTACCTTGCTGTCCATCTAAAACTCAACTTCCTTGATTTCCCGGTTCATTCCTGTTTTTATAAGTTCAGCCAACTCCACTGCCAGCACAGCAGCGCAGCGTTCCAGTCTGGGTATTGTGTGTATTGCGTAGTGTTGCCAGTTTGGTCCAGCTAATGAAAAACCCTATATGGCATTGTTCTTTGACATTAAAGGTCTTTAGGTATGCTACGGGAGCAATTGACTTGACTGAAGCATCGCAGAAGATATATAGTTTTTGCATCTTGACTTCAGTAGATGGCACAGAAGCATATGGTCGTGCCATATGAAGGCTGGACAAAGCTTCGAGAGACTTCCTCCAACCTGTTCACAGGTCTTTTTTCTCCATGGGAAGCGGATCATCCCAATCAGACGTATCTGTGGTGAAGTCTCTTAACATCATTTTGCCTTGGATAGTAACAGGCGCTACGAATCCCAGAGCATCATATAAGCTGTTTATGGTGGACAGGACTCCTCTGCGTATGAAGGGCTTTTCTTCCTTGCTGATTTGGAAGGTGAATGTGTCTGCCTTTAAATCCCAGAGCAAACCGAGGCTCCGCTGCATGGGAAGGGAGTCGGTACTAAGATCCAAGTCCTTTAGATCACTTGAATAGTCTTGGGGTGAGAAGGCCTCCATTAACTCACAGCTGTTGGAGGCAATTTTGTGCAACCTCAAATTAAATAAAGCGAGCATCAATTGAGTCCTTTTCAGGAGACTGATTGCGGTCTCGTCGTCCACATAGAAATCTTTTTCCACAAAGGATCTGACATCTGACCAATACTTTGCTTCACCCTCTCGGGCAGAATATCTGAGACGGTAGATAGCGACTGCAGGGGAAGGACTGTTTCCGAAGATGTGCACTCTCATTCGGTACTCTACAATGTCTTCATTGGGGTCATTGTTGCGGTACCAGAAGAACCTCAAGTAGTCTCTGTGTTCTTCCTTGATGAGAAAGCAGTGCAACATAGTTACATAGTTACATAGTTAATACGGTTGAAAAAAGACAAACGTCCATCAAGTTCAACCAAGGGATAGGTGGGGATGCGAATCCCAGAAGGAAGTGAGACTCAGATTTCTAAACGTTTTCATAAGCATTTATGTTTTTTACTTTTAAGAATTTGTCTAAACCCTTTTTGAAACTGTCCACTGTTCCTGCTGTGACCACGTCCTGAGGAAGTCTATTTCACAGATTCACAGTTCTTACAGTAAAGAAGCTTTGACTCTTCTGGAGACTGAACTTTTTCTTCCTCAGTCGGAGGCAGTGCCCCCTTGTCTTTTGAGCACATTTTACATGGAACAGCTTTTCGCCGTATTTTTTGTATGGCCCATTTATATACTTGTACAGGTTAATCATGTCCCCCCTTAGACGTCTCTTCTCAAGACTAAATAAATTGAATTAATTAATAACTAAGACCCTCCATGCCCCTTATCATTTTAGTCGCTCTCCTCTGTACTTTTACCAGCTGCAGTGCATCCTTTCTATGTACTGGTGCCCAGAACTGGACTGTGTATTCCAGATGAGGCCGCACCAGTGCTTTGTAAAGTGGTAGTATTACATCCCTGCCCCGCAAGTCCATGCCTCGTTTAATGCATTGCAATATCCTGGTGGCCCTAGAAGCAGTTGATTGACATTGTATACTATAATTTAATCTACCATCCACAAGGACACCCAAATACTTTTCTATAAGTGACTCTCCCAGTGTTACATCACCTAGGACATATGAAGCACAGAGAATATTACTACCAAGATGCATAACTTTACATTTGTCTACATTGAACCTCATTTGCCAAGTTGATGCCCAATCACTCAGTGTTCAAATCAGCTTATAGTTTGTGGACATCTTCCATAGACCGTACAGTTTTACACAGCTTAGTGTCATCTGCAAAAATAGATATGGTGCTATTAATCCCGTCCTCAATATCATTAATAAATAAATCGAATATTAAAGGGCCTAGCACTGAACCTTGGGGTACACCACTTATAACCTGGCACCATTTTGAATAGGAATCATTGACCACAACTCTCTGGACTCGGTCCTTCAGCCAGTTTTCAATCCAATTACAAACTATATTTTACAACCCAATAGACCTTACTTTACTTATTAAGCGTCTATGAGGGACAGTATTAAAAGCCTTTGCAAAATCCAGAAACACTACATCCACAGCCGCCCCTCTGTCCAGGCTACTACTCACCTCCTCATAAAAGCAAATAAGGTGAGTCTGACAACTTCTGTCCTTGGTAAACCCATGCTGGTTATCACTTACAATATTATTTATAGTCACATACTCCTGTAAATAGTCCCTTAAGATTCCTTCAAACATTTTTCCCACAACAGAAGTTAAACTAACTGGTCTATAATTACCTGTGGAGGACCTTGATCCTTTTTTGAATATGGACACCAAGTTTGCTTTGCACCAATCACTTGGCACTGTACCAGTCCCTAGAGAATCCTTAAAAATTATAAACAGGGGCACAGCAATGACTGAACAGAGCTCTTTAAGCACTCTTGGGTGTAATCCATCTGGACCTGGAGTTTTGTTCACATTTACCCTATTTAACTTCTCTTGGACCATATCTACAGTTAGCCAATTGAGTATATCACTGAATGTACTAACAACCCCGGCGCCACAGATATCAGCTCCTTCCTTCTTTTGTATATACAGAGCTAAAAAACCTATTTAGGAACTCTGTCTGTTCTTTATCTTCAGTGACTACCCCCCCTTTACCATTATTTAGGGACCTACCTGCTCAGACCTAGTTTTTTTTAGCATTTATATATATATATAAAAAATAAATATCTGTTATATGTCAGCCATAAATGCTACGGAATCTCTACAGAAGCGGAGAAGTACCTCTAAAAGTCTGTTGTTGAGGTCTGGACCAGACAGTAAGACATCATTTAGCGAGACGCCTTTGCACCTGGCTCTCGAGCCGAATACTACTTGTATCTAGTTTTTTTAGGATGATACACGCCAAATATGGGTAAGTACCATCACTCCTCGGAGTCTTGGAGCACGGGTGCCATTTCTGCATGGTTGTTCTGGCATATTCTTTCCATTAAGATAAAGAAATGTTCTTTTGTCTCTGCTGTCCTCTGAAGTTTGTGCTTGAGGGAGATGAATCGACTGTAGACAAGTTTTTTGTTGTTAATTAAATGTTGTCTCCGGGGTTTAAACGGTAAAGGTGCAACCAAGCTTTTTGAATTGTCTTTTACCATTCCTTGATCCATGATATCCATGAACAGCCTGTCTTCTATGGACATTGCGACCGTGTTGTCTTCTCTTGTACTGTCTAAGACTGTGCACCCTAAGTGATCTTGCTCACCATCGCAGGCGTAGTCTTCATAGGAGCGATCTGTGAAAGGACAAGGCACAGGAGCACTGTGTGGCAGTACTTTTATCAAGAAACTACTGTGACATGGCTGAAATAGGGAAGGGCTACCATTTTCAAATGTGTTGGTGAGCATACTTTTGACTGAGGTCAGCTTGTGTGCTCCTCCTAGACAGACGTCTCCTATGATGACCCATCCTAGGTCAAGTCTCTGGGCGTATGGAGCATTTTGGGGACCATTAATCTGTCCTCTACCCTTATGAACTCATCGTATGTCTCTTCCAAGGAGTAAGAATATCGGGGATTTTGGGTACAGTTCTGGTATCAGGTGAACTATATGCCTCAGGTGGGGGTGGTATTACTGCTACCTCTGGCATAAGTATCTTAGACCAGTTGTCAGGTATATGATTGCACTCCAGTATGGTTAGCAGGGACAAGCAGGTCTGACCATCTATGGATTCTACCTTGTACCCAGTTGCCTTCCTCCTCGCCGTGTCTATGGTACCAGCACATGTCCTTAAGGAGTAGGGAGAACCGGGCCCTACGATGTTGAAGGTGTCAACGAAGGTGGATTTAGCTAAAGACCGGTTGCTTTGATTATCTAAGATTGCATATAACTTGATCGCCTTATCTCGGTGACTGCCCGGATAAACTCTGACAAGGCAGATTTTTGAGCAGGAGGGAGTGAGAAGTGACTACTTGGGTATCTATGTTGGTGTCTATCTGCTTTCCGTCATGCTCCTCTGCTTGGAATGATACCTGAGAGGGTGGTCCAGGGTGTAAAGCAGTGTTGTGTTCTGTGCTACCGCATTCTGTGCATGTCACACTGACCTTACAGTTCCTGGCGAAGTGCGATGTTGTAGCGTAGCACCTGAAGCAGATGTTGTTTTCTTTGAGGAATTCTTTGCGGTCATCTAAAGGCTTTTCCCTGAAGGCTCTGCATTTTAGTAGAGAATGTGGTTTCTTGTGCAGGGGGCATTGTTTGGTAAGATCTTTGGGTATGTTCTCTTCTTGAGAAGACTTAAACGGCCTGTAAGGAGAACCTGTGGGGGCAGCATTAGTTTTGTGGACTGCCACTGGTGTTTTTTGAGGTTTGACACCAGGGGTAGTGGGACAATTTAAAATAAAATCTGGGATCATTTCTAATCCTCGCCTGTTGAAAAATAAAGTCTGTAAACACCACGAAGGGGGGAAATAGTACATTATGAACCTGTTTATAATGTAAACCATGTGTGATCCACTTCTCCTGTAGATTGTAAGGGAGTTTTTGGACAATCGGATTGACACCTCTGGCAGTGTCCAGGAAGGCTAGCCCCGGCAGATCTCCTTCCGCCTGAGCAACCTGCACCTCTATCAACAAGTCACTGAGTTCCCTGAGCTTCTGGTAACCCCTAAACACTATTCTGGGAAAATTATCAATTCTCTTATATAAAGCATTTTCTATAGCTTCTATTGACCCATAACACTCATCAAGTCTTTCCCACACCATCTTTAGGCCAAGCCACTTTACCAAGAGATCTAACTGCTCACCTCAGGAAAGTCCCTTATGGCGTTCTGGAAGGAGGCTCACCCTGCAGTTCTCGGGGCGATCTGTGAACTTTATAAGTCCTTTGGTAACCAGCTCCCGTTTAGCAAAGAACTTAGCGAAGTCCATGGCAGCCTGGTTAGCACCAATACTACCCGGTGTGTTGTTTTTATGCTGCATGTGTGGTGTATCACTATACCTTTTAGGAGTTTATGGCTTAGGGAAGTCTGTATAATACCGTTTGGACGTGAAGGTTGTCCCTTTAAGTCGAAGCGAAGGTTGTAGCTTCTGTTATGTAGGGCGGTATTTGTGGTCAGAATTGCTTTGTTGCATACCGTCCTGCTCGAGGTACTGCAGTTCAAGGTAGGATCTTTGGCACTCTGTATAAGCTGGCTGATATACTGGCTCATAGTCGTCACCTGTCTTGGGATGCTGATGGACATATTCTGAGACGTGCTGTCCTGGATCTTTTTCATCTAGGTCTGGCCCAAGTACTTGGCTGTGTTTCTCGGATTTGGGGAACTCCAAGGCTTCTAGGAACTTTGCGGCTGCCGCTTGTTTCTCTGCGGCGAGTTTTTCCAATGACGCTTGCAGGCATGCTGTCTCTTTTTCTCTTAACACTCTCTCTTTCTTTAGTTGCATCTCTTGTGCAGCAAAGGAAGACCTTACTTTTTCAGCCTCAGCTTCTCCATGGGCGAGAGCAACCTTTTTTTTTATTGAGGACTTGCTAGAGCAGCTTGCTCGTGACCTGGACCTGTATGATGATGCCTGGTTAGCGGACATTGTGTGCTTTTTTTTCTGGCTGCTTAATGTCTTTGTGCAGACTCAGTCTATGTAGAAACTGACTTCATCATGGTCTGAATCATGCTGCACTCTCACTTCTTGTGACTGTATGGCAACTGCTGCAATCTTGTACGCAGGATCGCGTGTGTGATGGTGGCTCCGTATAGTCAGATCCACTATCGCTGGTGACTAGCATCTGTTTTACTGTTCTGTCTTCATACATGTTTACACAGTGTGCAGTCTGACTTTCAGCATAAACCATTCCTGACTTCCAAATAAGAGGGCTGTTCTTTGCAGTCTAACTTGTTTATTGGTAAAACAGGATTGTGGATTGTTTGGTAAAACTACAAGAATACAAATAACACGTATAAGTATTGAGCATAGCATAGCATATACTATAACATTACATTGACACTGAAGAACATGGTAAAATGGCTGCCTGTACAAAAGATTGCATGTCAGATCTCGCCGAACATAGTCTTTGGCACTCTGACTGCCGTATACCAGGTCACGCGATACTCTGTTGGAGTCCCGGACTGGAGGTACGTCACGAACCACGTGGGACGCAGCACACACTGCGATACAGACGGCCAAACTAACAACATGCTATAGACCGCACTATCCCAACGTCTACCACAGCACGCCACAGACCATATTGCTCCGGCGTCTAAACTCTCGAACGGGGGATCATCGGCAGCATACACGTGAGTGACTGCTTGTTTTTTACTCCAGCCGATTCAAGGTAAGATTTGATATAACTCTCTTACCTGGAGTACTATATCTCAGTGACTACTATATACCGCTACTTAGGTACCAACACATTTGTGCTAAATCCTTTGCACAAGCCACACACCTATTGAACGTTACATCTGCATGGGATCGTTTTGGACTTTGTAATGTGATTGAAAAAACAACGACTTTATCCAACCATTTTGCTTACTACAAGATACAAATCACATTATACTAACTAACAAAGTAATCATTACATGCCAGTGCTGCTATTTATTAATTTTTAGCGCATATATTCTTTTATTGTATTGTGTATTTTATTGTATTATTTTATGTTTATGAATTAAATTGTGATCACTCATATTTTATTATACCATTCACTGTATTGGTTTTATCACCACACATACAGAGTGCCAGTCCAATCTATTATATTTACTGTCTTCATACATGTTTACACAGTGTGCAGTCTGACTTTCAGCATAAACCATTCCTGACTTCCAAATAAGAGGGCTGTTCTTTGCAGTCTAACTTGTTTATTGGTAAAACAGGATTGTGGATTGTTTGGTAAAACTACAAGAATACAAATAACACGTATAAGTATTGAGCATAGCATAGCATATACTATAACATTACATTGACACTGAAGAACATGGTAAAATGGCTGCCTGTACAAAAGATTGCATGTCTAGCTAACAGTAGTAACAACTCCCTGAGTAACAATTACAACTAGCTGAACAGCTGTGCATAACATATGTCCCTGAAACAAAGGTAGATCTTTCCCCAGATATGCTTTTACAAGGATGGTGGAGTTTGAGAAGGAGATATGCAAAAGGACAGCTCTGCTGATGTGTCCTGGAGACTGGAGGGTTCTCTTTCGAAGGATGGTTTTCACTCCCACAATGCCGTGCCAACCCACAATGCAGTAGTCTTTGTAACAGGAAAAACAAAGTGTAATACAACTTAACACTGCTAGATGGTGCTATAACCACATTAAACACTTGTGACAAGGATCAGAAGATCTAGGAGACTGACTGCACGTGATGTGATTTGACAGCCTCTTTGGTTTCACTTGCTTCTGTGTTGTTGCTGGGTATGACCACACCTCTGGTCTCAGGTGTAGCTTAAGTGGTCATTCCAGCTCCTTTATTTATTCTGGCCTCACCCATCATGCTATGCGGTTGATAGCTCCTTTCTGGTTGTGAAGGGCTGGTGTCTGGTTCTCCTCTGAGTTCCTGCTCATCTGCATACTTAGAGTTAAGTGTCTTTTCCCTATTTATTGGTCATGGTTTTCCCCTACCTTTTGGTATTAGGCCTGAGGGAGTCTCCTGTTTCTTCATCTGGAAAGGAACAGGTCATCTCTTGTCCTGACACTATTTCCAGGGCCCTTTAGGGTCAGATAGGGTCCTAGGTTCCAGCGTATGAACATTCCTATTTCCTACCATCAAGGTCTGTTCATATTTATAGTAGTCAGGGCTCGGTTTAGGGAATCACTAGATAGTGATCTGTTCCCCTTTCCCTAGTTTCCAGGCCTAGTACCTTTTCCCTTCCCTTTTGTAGTCAGTGTGGAGTTATCTACCCACACCGCGCCGTGACATTACCAAGACTCTGGCAGAATGAACTAGAATTATTTACTGATGACTAGAGTTGAGCGAACACCTGGATGTTCGGGTTCGAGAAGTTCGGCCGAACATCCCGGAAATGTTCGGGTTCGGGATCCGAACCCGATCCGAACTTCGTCCCGAACCCGAACCCCATTGAAGTCAATGGGGACCCGAACTTTTCGGCACTAAAAAGGCTGTAAAACAGCCCAGGAAAGAGCTAGAGGGCTGCAAAAGGCAGCAACATGTAGGTAAATCCCCTGCAAACAAATGTGGATAGGGAAATGAATTAAAATAAAAATTAAATAAATAAAAATTAACCAAAATCAATTGGAGAGAGGTTCCATAGCAGAGAATCTGGCTTCCCGTCACCCACCACTGGAACAGTCCATTCTCAGATATTTAGGCCCCGGCACCCAGGCAGAGGAGAGAGGTCCCGTAACAGAGAATCTGTCTTCATGTCAGCAGAGAATTAGTCTGCATGTCATAGCAGAGAATGAGGCTTCACGTCAGCCACCACTGCAACAGTCCATTGGCATATATTTAGGCCCAGCACACACACAGGCAGAGGAGAGAGGTCCCGTAACAGAGAATCTGGCTTCATGTCAGCAGAGAATCAGTCTGCATGTCATAGCAGAGAATCAGGCTTCACGTCAGCCACCACTGCAACAGTCCATTGTCATAAATTTAGGCCCAGCACCCAGGCAGAGGAGAGAGGTCCCGTAACAGAGAATCTGGCTTCATGTCAGCAGAGAATCAGTCTTCATATCATAGCAGAGAATCAGGCTTCACGTCACCCACCACTGTAAGAGTCAATTTTCATAAATTTAGGCCCAGAACCCAGGCAGAGGAGAAAGGTCCCGTAACAGACAATCTGGCTTCATGTCAGCAGAGAATCAGTCTTCATATCATAGCAGAGAATCAGGCTTCACGTCACCCACCACTGTAAGAGTCAATTTTCATAAATTTAGGCCCAGAACCCAGGCAGAGGAGAAAGGTCCCGTAACAGACAATCTGGCTTCATGTCAGCAGAGAATCAGTCTTCATATCATAGCAGAGAATCAGGCTTCACGTCACCCACCACTGTAAGAGTCAATTTTCATAAATTTAGGCCCAGAACCCAGGCAGAGGAGAAAGGTCCCGTAACAGACAATCTGGCTTCATGTCAGCAGAGAATCAGTCTTCATATCATAGCAGAGAATCAGGCTTCACGTCACCCACCACTGTAAGAGTCAATTTTCATAAATTTAGGCCCAGAACCCAGGCAGAGGAGAAAGGTCCCGTAACAGACAATCTGGCTTCATGTCAGCAGAGAATCAGTCTTCATATCATAGCAGAGAATCAGGCTTCACGTCACCCACCACTGTAAGAGTCAATTTTCATAAATTTAGGCCCAGAACCCAGGCAGAGGAGAAAGGTCCCGTAACAGACAATCTGGCTTCATGTCAGCAGAGAATCAGTCTTCATATCATAGCAGAGAATCAGGCTTCACGTCACCCACCACTGTAAGAGTCAATTTTCATAAATTTAGGCCCAGAACCCAGGTAGAGGAGAAAGGTCCCGTAACAGACAATCTGGCTTCATGACAGCAGAGAATCAGTCTGCATGTCATAGCAGAGAATCAGGCTTCACGTCAGCCACCACTGCAACAGTCCATTGTCATAAATTTAGGCCCAGCACCCAGGCAGAGGAGAGAGGTCCCGTAACAGACAATCTGGCTTCATGTCAGCAGAGAATTAGTCTGCATGTCATAGCAGAGAATCAGGCTTCATGTCAGCCACCACTGCAACAGTCCATTGGCATATATTTAGGCCTAGCACACAGGCAGAGGAGAGGTTCATTCAACTTTGGGTAGCATCGCAATATAATGGTAAAATGAAAATAAAAATAGGATTGAATGAGGAAGTGCCCTGGAGTCCAATAATATATGGTTATGGGGAGGTAGTTAATGTCTAATCTGGACAAGGGACGGACAGGTCCTGTGGGATCCATGCCTGGTTCATTTTTATGAACGTCAGCTTGTCCACATTGGCTGTAGACAGGCGGCTGCGTTTGTCTGTAATGACGCCCCCTGCCGTGCTGAATACACGTTCAGACAAAACGCTGGCTGCCGGGCAGGCCAGCACCTCCAAGGCATAAAAGGCTAGCTCTGGCCACGTGGACAATTTAGAGACCCAGAAGTTGAATGGGGCCGAACCATCAGTCAGTACGTGGAGGGGTGTGCACACGTACTGTTCCACCATGTTAGTGAAATGTTGCCTCCTGCTAACACGTTGCGTATCAGGTGGTGGTGCAGTTAGCTGTGGCGTGTTGACAAAAGTTTTCCACATCTCTGCCATGCTAACCCTGCCCTCAGAGGAGCTGGCCGTGACACAGCTGCCTTGGCGACCTCTTGCTCCTCCTCTGCCTTGGCCTTGGGCTTCCACTTGTTCCCCTGTGACATTTGGGAATGCTCTCAGTAGCGCGTCTACCAACGTGCGCTTGTACTCGCGCATCTTCCTATCACGCTCCAGTGCAGGAAGTAAGGTGGGCACATTGTCTTTGTAGCGTGGATCCAGCAGGGTGGCAACCCAGTAGTCCGCACAGGTTAAAATGTGGGCAACTCTGCTGTCGTTGCGCAGGCACTGCAGCATGTAGTCGCTCATGTGTGCCAGGCTGCCCAGGGGTAAGGACAAGCTGTCCTCTGTGGGAGGCGTATCGTCATCGTCCTGCCTTTCCCCCCAGCCACGCACCAGTGATGGACCCGAGCTGCGTTGGGTGCCACCCCGCTGTGACCATGCTTCATCCTCATCCTCCTCCACCTCCTCCTCATCCTCGTCCTCCTCGTCCTCCAGTAGTGGGCCCTGGCTGGCCACATTTGTACCTGGCCTCTGCTGTTGCAAAAAACCTCCCTCTGAGTCACTTCGAAGAGACTGGCCTGAAAGTGCTAAAAATGACCCCTCTTCCTCATCCTCCTCCTCCTCCTCCTGGGCCACCTCCTGTTCCATCATCGCCCTAAGTGTTTTCTCAAGGAGACATAGAAGTGGTATTGTAACGCTGATAACGGTGTCATCGCCACTGGCCATGTTGGTGGAGTACTCGAAACAGCGCAACAGGGCACACAGGTCTCGCATGGAGGCCCAGTCATTGGTGGTGAAGTGGTGCTGTTCTGTAGTGCGACTGACCCGTGCGTGCTGCAGCTGAAACTCCACTATGGCCTGCTGCTGCTCGCACAGTCTGTCCAGCATGTGCAAGGTGGAGTTCCACCTGGTGGGCACGTCGCATATGAGGCGGTGAGCGGGAAGGCCGAAGTTACGCTGTAGCGCAGACAGGCGAGCAGCGGCAGGATGTGAACGCCGGAAGCGCGAACAGACGGCCCGCACTTTATGCAGCAGCTCTGACATGTCGGGGTAGTTGTGAATGAACTTCTGCACCACCAAATTCAGCACATGCGCCAAGCAAGGGATGTGCGTCAAATTGGCTAGTCCCAGAGCTGCAACGAGATTTCGCCCATTATCACACACCACCAGGCCGGGCTTGAGGCTCACCGGCAGCAACCACTCGTCGGTCTGTTGTTCAATACCCCGCCACAACTCCTGTGCGGTGTGGGGCCTGTCCCCCAAACATATGAGTTTCAGAATGGCCTGCTGACGTTTACCCCGGGCTGTGCTGAAGTTGGTGGTGAAGGTGTGTGGCTGACTGGATGAGCAGGTGGAAGAAGAGGAGGAGGAAGCCGAGAAGGAGGAGGTGGCAACAGGAGGCAAAGAATGTTGCCCTGCGATCCTTGGCGGCGGCAGGACGTGCGCCAAACAGCTCTCCGCCTGGGGCCCAGCTGCCACTACATTTACCCAGTGTGCAGTTAGGGAGATATAGCGTCCCTGGCCGTGCTTACTGGTCCACGTATCTGTGGTTAGGTGGACCTTGCTACAGATGGCGTTGCGCAGTGCACACTTGATTTTATCGGATACTTGGTTGTGCAGGGAAGGCACGGCTCTCTTGGAGAAGTAGTGCCGGCTGGGAACAACATACTGTGGGACAGCAAGCGACATGAGCTGTTTGAAGCTGTCTGTGTCCACCAGCCTAAATGACAGCATTTCATAGGCCAGTAGTTTAGAAATGCTGGCATTCAGGGCCAGGGATCGAGGGTGGCTAGGTGGGAATTTACGCTTTCTATCAAATGTTTGTGAGATGGAGAGCTGAACGCTGGCGTGTGACATGGTTGAGACGCTTGGTGACGGAGGTGGTGGTGGTGGTGTTGGTGGTACATCCCCTGTTTGCTGGGCGGCAGGTGCCAACGTTCCTCCAGAGGCGGAGGAAGAGGCCGAGGCGGCAGCAGCAGAATAGGCCGAGGCGGCAGCAGCAGAAGAGGTAGCAGGGGGAGCCTGAGTGACTTCCTTGGTTTTAAGGTGTTTACTCCACTGCAGTTCATGCTTTGCATGCAGGTGCCTGGTCATGCAGGTTGTGCTCAGGTTCAGAACGTTAATGCCTCGCTTCAGGCTCTGATGGCACAGCGTGCAAACCACTCGGGTCTTGTCGTCAGCACATTGTTTGAAGAAGTGCCATGCCAGGGAACTCCTTGAAGCTGCCTTTGGGGTGCTCGGTCCCAGATGGCGGCGGTCAGTAGCAGGCGGAGTCTCTTGGCGGCGGGTGTTCTGCTTTTGCCCACTGCTCCCTCTTTTGCTACGCTGTTGGCTCGGTCTCACCACTGCCTCTTCCTCCGAACTGTGAAAGTCAGTGGCACGACCTTCATTCCATGTGGGGTCTAGGACCTCATCGTCCCCTGCATCGTCTTCCACCCAGTCTTGATCCCTGACCTCCTGTTCAGTCTGCACACTGCAGAAAGACGCAGCAGTTGGCACCTGTGTTTCGTCATCATCAGAGACATGCTGAGGTGGTATTCCCATGTCCTCATCATCAGGAAACATAAGTGGTTGTGCGTCAGTGCATTCTATGTCTTTCACCGCTGGGGAAGGGCTAGGTGGATGCCCTTGGGAAACCCTGCCAGCGGAGTCTTCAAACAGCATAAGAGACTGCTGCATAACTTGAGGCTGAGACAGTTTCCCTGGTATGCATGGGGGTGATGTGACAGACTGATGGGGTTGGTTTTCAGGCGCCATCTGTGCGCTTTCTGCAGAAGACTGGGTGGGAGATAATGTGAACGTGCTGGATCCACTGTCGGCCACCCAATTGACTAATGCCTGTACCTGCTCAGGCCTTACCATCCTTAGAACGGCATTGGGCCCCACCATATATCGCTGTAAATTCTGGCGGCTACTGGGACCTGAGGTAGTTGGTACACTAGGACGTGTGGATGTGGCAGAACGGCCACGTCCTCTCCCAGCACCAGAGGGTCCACTAACACCACCACGACCATGTCCACGTCCGCGTCCCTTACTAGATGTTTTTCTCATTGTTATGGTTCACCACAACAACAAATATATTATTTGGCCCAATGTATTGTATTCAAATTCAGCGGGATATAAATTTGAGGCCTAGTATTTAGGCGCTGGGTGACCGGTATGGATTTAGTGACAGAATTAGACTTGGAAATGCACAGAAGCGTGTGTGTGAAGTTATTCTGAATGACCCTATGTGCACCTTCAATATTATATACCCTTTTAGGGATAGATTTCAAATAGCTCTGATATAGCAGAAACCACTAAATTATGAAATTGCTAAATTGGGAATTGTACTTCAACCCAGAACAAAAAATGTGCTTTGACGGACACTAAATATCTTGCCCAGCAACAACAGTACAGCGGTGGGTAACGAGAGATTTAGAGGGATTTAAATTTGAGGCCTAGTATTTAGGCGCTGGGTCACCGGTATGGATTTAGTGACAGAATTAGACTTGGAAATGCACAGAAGCGGTGTGTGTGAAGTTATTCTGAATGACCCTATGTGCACCTTCAATATTATATACCCTTTTAGGGATAGATTTCAAATAGCTCTGATATAGCAGAAACCACTAAATTATGAAATTGCTAAATTGGGAATTGTACTTCAACCCAGAACAAAAAATGTGCTTTGACGGACACTAAATATCTTGCCCAGCAACAACAGTACAGCGGTGGGTAACGAGAGATTTAGAGGGATTTAAATTTGAGGCCTAGTATTTAGGCGCTGGGTGCACCGGTATGGATTTAGTGACAGAATTAGACTTGGAAATACACAGTAGCGGTGTGTGTGAAGTTATTCTGAATGACCCAATGTGCACCTTCAATATTATATACCCTTTTAGGGATAGATTTCAAATAGCTCTGATATAGCAGGAAACCACTAAATTATGAAATTGCTAAATTGGGAATTGTACTTCAACCCAGAACAAAAAATGTGCTTTGACGGACACTAAATATCTTGCCCAGCAACAACAGTACAGCGGTGGGTAACGAGAGATTTAGAGGGATTTAAATTTGAGGCCTAGTATTTAGGCGCTGGGTCACCGGTATGGATTTAGTGACAGAATTAGACTTGGAAATGCACAGAAGCGTGTGTGTGAAGTTATTCTGAATGACCCTATGTGCACCTTCAATATTATATACCCTTTTAGGGATAGATTTCAAATAGCTCTGATATAGCAGAAACCACTAAATTATGAAATTGCTAAATTGGGAATTGTACTTCAACCCAGAACAAAAAATGTGCTTTGACGGACACTAAATATCTTGCCCAGCAACAACAGTACAGCGGTGGGTAACGAGAGATTTAGAGGGATTTAAATTTGAGGCCTAGTATTTAGGCGCTGGGTCACCGGTATGGATTTAGTGACAGAATTAGACTTGGAAATGCACAGAAGCGTGTGTGTGAAGTTATTCTGAATGACCCTATGTGCACCTTCAATATTATATACCCTTTTAGGGATAGATTTCAAATAGCTCTGATATAGCAGAAACCACTAAATTATGAAATTGCTAAATTGGGAATTGTACTTCAACCCAGAACAAAAAATGTGCTTTGACGGACACTAAATATCTTGCCCAGCAACAACAGTACAGCGGTGGGTAACGAGAGATTTAGAGGGAATTAAATTTGAGGCCTAGTATTTAGGCGCTGGGTCACCGGTATGGATTTAGTGACAGAATTAGACTTGGAAATGCACAGAAGCGGTGTGTGTGAAGTTATTCTGAATGACCCTATGTGCACCTTCAATATTATATACCCTTTTAGGGATAGATTTCAAATAGCTCTGATATAGCAGAAACCACTAAATTATGAAATTGCTAAATTGGGAATTGTACTTCAACCCAGAACAAAAAATGTGCTTTGACGGACACTAAATATCTTGCCCAGCAACAACAGTACAGCGGTGGGTAACGAGAGATTTAGAGGGAATTAAATTTGAGGCCTAGTATTTAGGCGCTGGGTCACCGGTATGGATTTAGTGACAGAATTAGACTTGGAAATGCACAGAAGCGTGTGTGTGAAGTTATTCTGAATGACCCTATGTGCACCTTCAATATTATATACCCTTTTAGGGATAGATTTCAAATAGCTCTGATATAGCAGAAACCACTAAATTATGAAATTGCTAAATTGGGAATTGTACTTCAACCCAGAACAAAAAATGTGCTTTGACGGACACTAAATATCTTGCCCAGCAACAACAGTACAGCGGTGGGTAACGAGAGATTTAGAGGGATTTAAATTTGAGGCCTAGTATTTAGGCGCTGGGTCACCGGTATGGATTTAGTGACAGAATTAGACTTGGAAATGCACAGAAGCGTGTGTGTGAAGTTATTCTGAATGACCCTATGTGCACCTTCAATATTATATACCCTTTTAGGGATAGATTTCAAATAGCTCTGATATAGCAGAAACCACTAAATTATGAAATTGCTAAATTGGGAATTGTACTTCAACCCAGAACAAAAAATGTGCTTTGACGGACACTAAATATCTTGCCCAGCAACAACAGTACAGCGGTGGGTAACGAGAGATTTAGAGGGATTTAAATTTGAGGCCTAGTATTTAGGCGCTGGGTCACCGGTATGGATTTAGTGACAGAATTAGACTTGGAAATGCACAGAAGCGGTGTGTGTGAAGTTATTCTGAATGACCCTATGTGCACCTTCAATATTATATACCCTTTTAGGGATAGATTTCAAATAGCTCTGATATAGCAGAAACCACTAAATTATGAAATTGCTAAATTGGGAATTGTACTTCAACCCAGAACAAAAAATGTGCTTTGACGGACACTAAATATCTTGCCCAGCAACAACAGTACAGCGGTGGGTAACGAGAGATTTAGAGGGAATTAAATTTGAGGCCTAGTATTTAGGCGCTGGGTCACCGGTATGGATTTAGTGACAGAATTAGACTTGGAAATACACAGTAGCGGGTGTGTGTGAAGTTATTCTGAATGACCCTATGTGCACCTTCAATATTATATACCCTTTTTGGGATAGATTTCAAATAGCTCTGATATAGCAGGAACCACTAAATTATGAAATTGCTAAATTGGGAATTGTACTTCAACCCAGAACAAAAAATGTGCTTTGACGGGCACTAAATAACTTTCCCAGCTACAACAGGACAACGGTAACGAGAGATTTAGAGGGATTTAAATTTGAGGCCTAGTATTTAGGCGCTGGGTGACAGGTATGGGTTTAGTGACAGAATTAGACTTGGAAATACACAGTAGCGGGTGTGTGTGAAGTTATTCTGAATGACCCTATGTGCACCTTCAATATTATATACCCTTTTTGGGATAGATTTCAAATAGCTCTGATATAGCAGAAACCACTAAATTATGAAATTGCTAAATTGGGAATTGTACTTCAACCCAGAACAAAAAATGTGCTTTGACGGACACTAAATATCTTGCCCAGCAACAACAGTACAGCGGTGGGTAACGAGAGATTTAGAGGGAATTAAATTTGAGGCCTAGTATTTAGGCGCTGGGTCACCGGTATGGATTTAGTGACAGAATTAGACTTGGAAATACACAGTAGCGGGTGTGTGTGAAGTTACTCTGAATGACCCTATGTGCACCTTCAATATTATATACCCTTTTTGGGATAGATTTCAAAGAGCTCTGATATAGCAGGAACCACTAAATTATGAAATTGCTAAATTGGGAATTGTATTTCAACCCAGAACAAGAAATGTGCTTGAACGGACACTAAATAACTCGCCCAGCTACAGCACTAGGGACAGATTTAGCTGGATATAAATTTGAGGCCTAGTATTTAGGCGCTGGGTGACCGGTATGGATTTAGTGACAGAATTAGACTGGGATATGGCCAAAAAATGAACAGACTATTGCTGGTTAAATGCACTTGGTGTGACAGCTTCACCCTGATGTAGGCTTTAGCCAAAAAACAACCACACCATTGAGGGTTAAATGCACTTGGTGACAGGCGCAGCTTGCCCCTGATTTTGTATATGGCCAAAAAATGAACAGACTATTGCTGGTTAAATGCACTTGGTGTGACAGCTTCACCCTGATGTAGGCTTTAGCCAAAAAACAACCACACCATTGAGGGTTAAATGCACTTGGTGACAGGCGCAGCTTGCCCCTGATTTTGTATATGGCCAAAAAATGAACAGACTATTGCTGGTTAAATGCACTTGGTGTGACAGCTTCACCCTGATGTAGGCTTTAGCCAAAAAACAACCACACCATTGAGGGTTAAATGCACTTGGTGACAGGCGCAGCTTGCCCCTGATTTTGTATATGGCCAAAAAATGAACAGACTATTGCTGGTTAAATGCACTTGGTGTGACAGCTTCACCCTGATGTAGGCTTTAGCCAAAAAACAACCACACCATTGAGGGTTAAATGCACTTGGTCGCAGCTTGTGCTGGCGCACCACAAGACACAAAATGGCCGCCGATCACCCCAGAAAAATGAGACTGACAAACGGTCTGTGCAGCCTAAAAACAGTGAGCAATTGAGGATCAGCAGCTCAATGATCCACAGCTGCAGATCGATCAGTTAATCAAGTCCTTTGGAGGAGTTAATCTGCCTAATCTCGCCCTACTGTCGCAGCCGCAACCTCTCCCTACGCTAATCAGAGCAGAGTGACGGGCGGCGCTATGTGACTCCAGCTTAAATAGAGGCTGGGTCACATGGTGCTCTGGCCAATCACAGCCATGCCAATAGTAGGCATGGCTGTGATGGCCTCTTGGGGCAAGTAGTATGACGCTTGTTGATTGGCTGCTTTGCAGCCTTTCAAAAAGCGCCAAGAAAGCGTCACAAAAGCGCGAAGAAAGCGACGAACACCGAACCCGAACCCGGACTTTTACGAAAATGTCCGGGTTCGGGTCCGTGTCACGGACACCCCAAAATTCGGTACGAACCCGAACTATACAGTTCGAGTTCGCTCATCCCTACTGATGACCTATCCTGAGGATAGATCATCAGTATTTAAATCTCTGAAAATCCTTTTAACCTTCAGCCTGTCAATTGCAAGAAAATCTTACATTAAGGGCACATGCACACAGGCACAGGTCAACATGCCAAACATCAGAAAATTTCCATGCAAATTTCTGTGCGTTTCTGAACCCAATCCACAATTTCTAACAGGGTTTTTGATGCGGATTTGATGCGGATTTGATGCAGTTTTACCACAGATTTCACCTCTCATTAGAAAAGGGTGAAATCTGCAGCTAAAATTGCAAACATAATTGTGAATCCACACAGCAGGTATATTTCCAAGCAGAAAAAATTTGCAAAGTGTACATGATATTTGTGTAATCTCATACACTTTGCTGGTACAGTATTACGCAGCAGATTTTCTACATGGGAATCCGCGCTGAAATAATGCGTGCAATCCACAACATGTGCAGGTGGCCCATAGGGGTTTAGCAGGGTCGGCTCCAGGTTCATGTGGGCCCTTGGGCGAGAAATCCTAATGGGTCCCCTTGATGCATTTTTTTTACATTTACATGTCCCCCTGTGGCTCCCACACTGTATAATGACCCCCAGTGGCCTCCATACAGTATAATGAGCACTAGTGGCCCTTCACACATTATAATGACCCCCCAATGCTCCCCACACAGTATAATGACCCCCAGTGCCCCCCACACAACACTATATTGACCCCACAGTGGCCCTCCATTCAGAATAATAACCCCCAGTCACCCCCATTCAGAATGATGACCCCCAGTGGCCACCACACTTGGGGTTATACTGTATGGAGGAGGCACTGGGGGTCATTATACTGTATGGGGGTCATTTGAGGTAATTATATTGAATGGTGGGTCTGTGGTCATTATACTGAATGGAGGGTCATTGGGGATCATTATACTAAATGGGTGTCACGGCTGAGGATGGGGAAAACCCTCAGCCGTGCGATGCCACGAGCCAGGACAACAGAATAAGGGAGCAGGTCACCTCCTAACGCATCCCTAATCCGACCCTGACTCCTAGCTGCATGAGCCAACCTTGAAGGTAGGAGGGCTCATGCTCAGGAACCTCAGATCCCTACTCACCCTCCGCCGATCCCTGAACTAGGAGCTGGGTAGACCACCTGTTCACCCTGGATGCGGAGAAACAGGAGTCTAAACTGGCCGAGCTGCAAGGGGATATAAACATAAACAGACTATGGATATGGCAGGAGAGTGAAAGACTTCCACCCCTACCTGCCACATACACACTAACTGGATCCCTGGACACCACATAAACATAAACTTAACATCACATAACAACATTTATGACCACAAGGGTGGCCCTCACTGGAGAAATGGTGAATAACCAGGAGGATGTCTCCAGCAAACCATGGCTGAAGAACCCCCCAGCTTCAGGTCTCCACAGAGGCTTTATAGCCCAAAGTGGCCACACCCACACAGACACACTGTGGGAAGGGAGTTAACCCTTCCATCACCAAACAGGGTAGTGAAGCCACTAAAAAGGGAAGTGCACAAACCACTATCACACTGCAGCTGTTACCGACGATAACAACATGCGTGGCAACCGTGTCCTGGGAGCTGGCCAGAAGGCCGAGACACTGCCAACACATGTAAACAATACAACACGTTGCCACGGGCAGTCCACAGGCGAAGGGAAGTGTCACAGTGCACACATACATAAACCTCGTGCACACCAGACATAGAAAGTGCATACAAACACACACACATAACCAAAGGCAACCGCACGCATACCTGTTGTCCGTGGCATCCGCACTTGAGGCTAACAACTAAGTGCCCCCAGCTGCGGTTGACACAACACCCAGACCGCGGGCAACTGCATGCGGCTCCCAAGGAGTCACAACCATAAGCATAGGCGTGACAATCGGGGGCACTGGGGGTCATTATACTGTGTAAGGGGCCCTCACAGTGTAATGACCCCCCAGTGGCCCCCTCACATACCTATCATTGCTGGAGCGCAGGGGAGCCGGCGGTCCTCTCATTCACTAACCGCAGCTCATCTTCCTGCGCTCCTTCTCTCCTCAGGCCCGCTGAAGCAGTGAGACACATGTGATGATGTCACCGCTGGGCCAGGTCGGGCCTGGAGAAGAGAAGGAGCTGTGCAGTGATGTAGCTAGAACTGACTTGGCCCCACAGCAAATTTTAGTATGCCCCTGCGTATTTCTGACACAGATTGAGGCGCAAAGGTCCTTAGCACCGCAATCTGCAACTTTTCCCCACTCATGCTAAGTCTACAAAAGTTGACGTGGGCAGGGAAGGGGATACAGTTATTGCCATACAGTTATTGGATACCACCGCCATACAGTCACCGGGTGACACCTCTATACAGTGAACGGATAACACTGCCATACAGTGACTAGATAGCACCACCATACAGTGACCGGATAAAAAATGGGTATAAGAGGGCACAGTACAGGGAATGACTAGGGACACTGTACAGGGTATGGTAAGAGGGCACAATGCAGGGTATAAGGGTGCACCGTACGGGGTGGGGGGCACAGTCACATGACCCTGCGACGTTAGAAGGTCCTTATGGTGCATGCGGTTTACACACCATTATAATGAGAGGCAGAGGAGCGAGACTGGGGTCATGGACCCTGGATGGACAAGAGGGGTGGACACAGCAAGTATGTGGAAGGGGGCTCTGAGTGGATTCATACAAGAAGTAGTGGCAGGAAGTCTGTTCACGGCAGCAATAAGAGGGTAGAACAGGAGCTCTAGATACATGAGGGAGGATAGGAGACAGCAGGGGCTCCATGAGGATGAGATAGGACAGGATATATGGAGGGGGGGGGGGGTCAGGTGTCTTGGAGGCAAACTGCTTAATGAGGCAGTAAAACAACTAAATAGCATTGCAACTGCTGGTCTACTTCAGCATCCAGCTGTAACCGCCAGTTCTGTGAGAAGATCTGGCAGACGTTCTTCTCTACCTCTTGTATGATGTTCTTTGTTTTGGTTTCACTTTCTCATCTCCTTTCCTTCTGCCAGGTGTCACTTATTTCGACTAATCGTCTTCATTTATAATCCCTCCCATACTGCCTTACTTTGCGGTTTATACTACTTCCTAGATGAGGTGTTCACTGCTGGAGGCTGCTTCTGCTGTTTGTTCAGATAAATAATTTACTTTATTGTGTTTCCTTGCTGGCTTGATTCTAGGTGACCCTGACTCCATCTGTATTAAGTGCAGGGAGCCGATGGTCGTGTCCCCTCACTATTATAGGGTTTTCAGGTGTCACACAGTATTAGGTACGTGGGCATGCAATCATCTACCATACAGACCCTTGCATGTGCATAGCAGTCAGGGAGAGCTCTTAGGGTTTTATAGGGCTCACCTATAAGCTTCTTAGTTTGGGATCAAGCCAGTCGCTCGTTTATTTATATGTTCCAGCTATCTGCTAACTTCATCCGTGACATTATAAACCGCCATAACCGTCTTAAGCATGGATCCGGTTTCAGCCTTCATTGACCACATGAAAGGTCTTTCGCTGGAGGTAGCAGATCTCCGTAAAACTGGGTCTCAGTTTCAGGTGACCGGTTCTGCTGGCGTTCATGGAGTTTGTTCCGAGCCTAAGATCTCGCTCCCTGATACGTTCTCCGGGGGTAGTGAGAATTTTGTTTGCTTTAGAGAGGCTTGCAAACTCCATTTTTGCCTACTTCCCCATTCCTCTGGTGATGAGGAGCAGAGGGTGGGGATCATCATCTCGCTGCTCAGGGATAACGCTCAGTCTTGGGCCTTTTCGCTGCTGGTGGGGGCACGGACCCTCCAATCGGTGGATGAATTTTTTGTAGCCCTGGGGCAGATATATGATGACCCGGATCGTATTGCTCTGGCTGAATTTAAACTGCGTCTTTTATGCCAGGGTAAACAGTCCGCAGAGATATATTGTTCTGAATTTCGGAGATGGGCAACTGATACTGGTTGGAATGATGCTGCACTCCGAAGTCAATTTTGCCATGGTCTTTCGGAAACATTGAAAGATGCATTCGCTTTTCATGAGAGACCAGCGACGTTAGAGTCAGCCATGTCTCTAGCTGTTCGTATTGACAGGCGTCTTAGAGAGAGAGAGAGGAGACTACTCTTTCCTGTCATATTCAGCCCAAGGACAGTGGGGCTGTCTCATTCAGTGCGCAGGGGTCTCAGTCTGTCTCAATCCCCTCTGAGGAGGAGGCCATGCAGCTGGGTTTGCTTGCCTCTGATAGTAGAGAATTCAGCTCTCAGAGGAGGGTTTGTTTCTGTTGTGGGGGTATAAATCATTTGGCTAATGTTTGCCCCTCTAAGAGATTCATGGCGTTTTCTGAGGGTAATTAAAACCAAACAAAACAAAAAAAAAACCTCTAAAAACTTTCCATTTGCTACTATTGGCAAGGTTGATGCGGAAATTGAAGGTTTGCCGTTTGCTTGTAGTTCCCCTTTTCTCCTACCTGCCAGGGTGGCACTAGACAGCAAGAACATTGTGAGATTTTTGTAGATTGTGGAGCAGCTGTCAATCTAATTGATAATCAATTTGCAACAACGCATGCTTTCCAGGTATGCACTTTGGAAAAGGATATACCTGTTTTTGCTATCGATTCCGCTCCACTTTCTCAAAGATCGTTAAAGGGCATAGTTCACAATATCCGTTTGACTGTGGGTGATGCTCATGTTGAGGATATGTCATGTTTCGTCTTAAGCGGATTACCTACTCCTCTAGTGTTGGAGCTACCCTGGCTCACTAAACATAACCCCACCATTGATTGGCAACCAAGGCAAAAAAATGGTTGGAGTGAGTTTTGCAGATAGAATTGCCTCACGGCATCTCTTTCAGAGGTTTCTACCAATACTGTGCGTTCTTTTCTCTCTGAATTTTCGGATGTGTTTTCCGAGAGTGGTGTCCAGGAGTTGCCCCCTCACCGGGAGTACGACTGCCCTATTAATCTCATCCCAGACGCCAAGCTGCCAAAATCATGACTATACAATCTCTCCCAACCTGAAACAGCCTGATAAAGGGACACATCCGACCCTC
The DNA here is from genome assembly GCF_014858855.1 of Bufo gargarizans. Classification (NCBI taxonomy): domain Eukaryota; kingdom Metazoa; phylum Chordata; class Amphibia; order Anura; family Bufonidae; genus Bufo; species Bufo gargarizans. The sequence goes on from NC_058081.1 coordinate 555,114,833, forward strand.
GAAGTCACCTGTTGCCGCTGTTTTTTTTTTTTTTTAAAGAAAAAAGATGCTTCTTTAAGACCTTGTCTGGATTTCAGGGAGCTGAACCGTATCACGATTCGTGACCCATATCCGCTTCCTCTGATCCCGGACCTGTTTAACCAGATTGTTGGGGCTAAAGTTTTTTCTAAGTTGGATTTAAGAGGGGCATACAACCTAGTCAGGGTCAGGGAAGGGGACGAATGGAAGACGGCCTTTAATACCCCTGAGGGTCATTTCGAGAATTTGGTTATGCCCTTTGGTTTGATGAATGCTCCGGCCGTCTTCCAACATTTTGTGAACAGCATTTTTTATCATTTAATGGGGAAATTTGTACTGGTGTATCTAGATGACATTTAGATTTTTTTTCCTGATTTCAAGACTCATCGGGACCACCTATGTCAGGTCTTGCTGATTCTGCGGGAGAATAAATTATACGCTAAACTGGAAAAATGTGTGTTTGCGGTTCCGGAGATTCAATTTCTTGGTTTTCTTCTCTCCACTTCTGGTTTTCGGATGGACCCTGAGAAGGTCCGCGCTGTGCTTGATTGGGAGCTTCCTGAGAATCAGAAGGCGCTGATGCGGTTTTTGGGTTTTGCCATTTATTACAGAAAGTTCATTTTGAATTATTCCTCTGTGTTTAAGCCACTCACTGATATGACTAAAAAGGGGGTGGATTTTTCCTCGTGGTCGGTAGATGCGCTTAAAGCCTTTTCTAGTAATAAAGAGAGTTTTGCTTCCGCTCCCATTTTGGTACAACCTGATGTCTCTCTACCTTTTATTGTTGAGGTGGATGCTTCTTAGGTGGGTGTGGGTGCGGTTTTATCTCAGGGTCCCTCTCCTCCGAAATGGCAACCGTGTGCCTTTTTCTCAAGGAAACTCTCCTCTGCAGAGAGAAATTACGATGTGGGAGATAGGGAGTTGTTGGCCATCAAATTAGCTTTTGAGGAATGGCGCCATTGGTTAGAGGGAGCCAGACTCCCTATACCCGTGTTTACCGACCATAAGAATCCGGCCCACTTGGAATCGGCCAAGCATCTGAACCCAGGACAGGCCAGATGTAGTGTTGAGCGGCATGTCCCATATTCGAATTCGCGAAATTTCGCAAATATTCGAAAGAATATTCGTAAAATATTCGCGAATATTCGAATTCGTTATTATTTCGCATATGCGATAATTCGAATTTTCGCATCACATAATACATATTATGCGATGCAAAATTCGCATGTGCGCTAATGAAATCGCCTTACGAAGATTCGCAACTCAATTCAATCACTAATGTATGAATGCAAAGCCCTTTGCCTCTGTTCTGGGACAAGTGTAGATATTCGCATGTGCGCTAATAAAATCGCCTTACGAAGATTCGCGCCTCAATCACTTTCTAGGCAATGTGAGTAAGATCTGAGCTTTTGGACTTTTGGGAATCAATCGAGATACAGTGGGGGGTGATGACAGTAGTTGACAGAGTACAGATCAATGTAATCTGTAAGGTGGAAACTAAAATAAAAAATACGAATATTCGTAAATCGAATTTTACGAAGTTCTAAGTATTCGCGAATATGGTGCTATACTATATGAATGCACAGGCCTTTGCCTCTCTGTTCTGGGGACAAGTGTAGATATTCGCATGTGCGCTAATATAATCGCCTTACGAAGATTCGCACCTCAATCACTTTCTAGGCAATGTGAGTAAGATCTGAGCTTTTGGACTTTTGGGAATCAATCGAGATACAGTGGGGGGTGATGACAGTAGTTGACAGAGTACAGATCAATGTAATCTGTAAGGTGGAAACTAAAATAAAAAATACGAATATTCGTAAATCAAATTTTACGAAGTTCGAAATATTCGCGAATATGGTGATATACTATATGAATGCACAGGCCTTTGCCTCTCTGTTCTGGGGACAAGTGTAGATATTCGCATGTGCGTTAATAAAATCGCCTTACGAAGATTCGCAACTCAATTCAATCACTAATGTATGAATGCAAAGCCCTTTGCCTCTGTTCTGGGACAAGTGCCGATATTCGCCTGTGCGCTAATAAAATCGCCTTACGAAGATTCGCAACTCAATTCACTAATGTATGAATGCAAAGCCCTTTGCCTCTGTTCTGGGACAAGTGCCGATATTCGCATGTGGTGCTAATAAAATCGCCTTACGAAGATTCGCGCCTCAATCACTTTCTAGGCAATATGAGTAAGATCTGAGCTTTTGGACCTTTGGAAAACAATCAATTATATGTGTACTGTAATTTAGTGAAAAAAAAACAAAAAAACGAATATTCATTTTTACGAATATATAGCACTATATTCGAAATATTCGCGAAATCGCGAAGTTGCGATATTCGCGAAAAAAATTTGCTTTTTGAATATTTGCGCTCAACACTAGCCAGATGGTCTTTGTTCTTTTCTAGGTTTAATTTTGTTGTTACGTTCCGCCCTGGGGTTAAAAATATGAAGGCGGATGCCCTGTCACGTTGTTTTCCGGGAGGGGGGAACTTTGAAGACCCGGGTCCCATTTTGGCTGAAGGGGTGGTCGTCTCTGCTCTTTATCCTGATTTGGAGGCAGAGGTTCAGGCAGCCCAGGCAGAGGCTCCTGATCTTTGTCCTCCTGGGAGGTTGTTTGTGCCTCTCGCTTTACGACACAAGGTTTTTAAGGAGCACCACGATACTGTCCTTGCTGGGCCACAGTGGATCTCATTGCTCAGAGATTCTGGTGGCTGGCTCTTCGTAAGACGGTTGAGGGTTTTGTGGCAGCCTGCGAGACCTGCGCTCGTGCCAAGGTCCCTCATTCACAGCCATCGGGTTCTCTCCTCCCGTTACCCATTCCTTCCCGTCCTTGGACGCATCTGTCCATGGACTTCATTACGGACCTGCCTCGTTCCTCGGGGAAGACTGTGATTCTGGTGGTAGTGGACCGTTTTAGCAAAATGGCACATTTCATTCCCTTTCCTGGGTTACCCAATGCTAAGACGCTGGCGCAAGCGTTTGTTGATCATATTGTTAAATTGCATGGCATTCCTTCAGACATCGTTTCTGATAGGGGCACGCAATTTTTTTCCAGATTCTGGAAGGCCTTCTGTTCTCGCTTGGGGGTTCGGTTGTCGCTCTCTTCTGCTTTTCACCCGCAGTCGAATGGTCAGACCAAACGCGTTAATCAGAATCTGGAGACATATCTGCGCTGTTTTGTGGCAGAGAATCAGGAGGATTGGTATTCTTTTTTGTCCCTTGCTGAGTTTGTTTCGAATAACCGTCGCCAGGAGTCCTCTGATAAGTCACAATTTTTTGGTGCATATGGGTTTCATCCGCAGTTTGGGATATTCTCTGGAGAGGGGTCTTCTGGTTTACCTGATGAGGAGAGATTTTCCTCGTCTTTGTCATTTATTTGGCCAAAGATTCAGGATAATCTGAAGAGGATGAGTGAGAGATATAAGCGTGTGGCGGATAAGAGATGTGTGCCTGGTCCAGACCTGAATGTTGGTGATCTGGTGTGGTTGTCTACAAAAAATATCAAACTGAAGGTTCCCTCCTGGAATTTGGGCCTAAGTTTATTGGGCCTTACAAGATCTTGTCCGTCATCAATCCTGTTGCCTTCCGTCTTGATCTTCCTCAGACTTAGAAGCTCCATAATGTTTTTCACAAGTCCCTATTAAAACCTTATGTCCAACCCACTGTGCCCTCCTCTTTGCCTCCTCCTCCGATTATTGTTGATGGTAATCTTGAATGTCAGGTCTCTAGGATTGTGGATTCTCGCGTTATTCGCGGTTCTCTTCGGTACCTCGTTCATTGGGAGGGTTATGGTCCTGAGAAGAGGATGTGGGTCCCACCGGTGGACATTAAGGCCACTCGTCTCATCAGGGATTTCCATAGGTCTCATCCTGAGAAGGTGTGATCTGAGTGTCCGGAGTCCACCTGTAGAGGGAGGGGTACTGTCACCGCCAGTTCTGTGAGAAGATCTGGCAGACGTTCTTCTCTACCTCTTGTATGATGTTCTTTGTTTTGGTTTCACTTTCTCATCTCCTTTCCTTCTGCCAGGTGTCACTTATTTCGACTAATCGTCTTCCTTTATAATCCCTCCCATACTGGCTCACTTTGCGGTTTATACTACTTCCTGGATGAGGTGTTCACTGCTGGAGGCTGCTTCTGCTGTTTGTTCAGATGAGTCATTTACTTTATTGTGTTTCCTTGCTGGCTTGATTCTAGGTGACCCTGACTCCATCTGTATTAAGTGCAGGGAGCCGGTGGTCGTGTCCCCTCACTATTATAGGGTTTTCAGGTGTCACACAGTATTTAGGTACGTGTCATGCCCGGCTCTGACTATGTGCGGAGGTCGTCCAGAATAGCAGCACTTCTTTAGTGTTTGTTTTGGAGTCATGCTGGATCCGCCTCCCATCAGGTGCACTGGGTGGGGTCATTAGTTTAAATGGCTCTCAATTCCAGTGCTCTGAGTGGGTTATAGTAATCAGTCTGGCCTAGGAAGCAAGCAAGCAAGGAAGGTTTTCTGTCCCAGCTCTGTTAAGATAAGTGTGGTTTCTGTTCTTGTTTGCTGTTTTTGTTGTGTTGGTATCTTCTCTCCAATCCAGGTTCTGTGCGAGCAGGCTGCTCCTATTTCCCCTTTTCACCATCTCAGGGAAGTTAGGGTGTATTAGCCCAGGCACGAGGACACAGCATTCCTACCACGAGGTCTGCCTGTGGGCTGAGCAGTGCAGGGAGAGAGGTCAGGGATTAGCTAGGAGGTGACCCTTCCCCTGCTTCTCGCTCAGAGCCTGGTTGTTGGTTTTTCTGTGTGTCTGAGTGCTTGTCTGCCGTGACATTATAACCCGACAAACTTTGACTGTCATTACTCAGCGGTTTTGTGATGGCGTCAATTGAAGCGTTAGTTGACCGCATTCAGGGGCTATCCCTAGAGGTTGCGGAGCTACGTGGTTTGGTCACACGGTGTCAGAATGCTCTGGCATCAGGTGCAGGTCAAATTTGTGTGGAGCCTAAAGTGGCTCTTCCTGATCGATTTTCAGGGAGTACGGATGACTTTATCCGTTTTAGAGAATCCTGCAAATTATATTTTCGGCTGCGTCCATCGTCGTCAGGTGATGAGAGCCAGAGGATAGGAATAATCATTTCTCTGCTTAAAGGGGATGCGCAATCCTGGGTCTTTTCTCTGCCACCCGGTTCTCGGGCCCTCCGGTCGGTGGAGGAATTTTTTAAGGCTCTGGGATTAATCTACGATGACCCAGATCGGGTCTCGGTGTCAGAATCGAGGTTATGTAATTTAGTTCAGGGTGAACATACTGCAGAGGCGTACTGTGTTGAGTTTAGGAGATGGGCTACGGAATCAGAGTGGAATGATCCTGCGTTACGTAGTCAGTTTTGTCAAGGGTTATCTGAGAGATTCAAGGATGCTCTTGCTTTTCATGAATACCCAGACTCTTTGGAGAATGCCATGTCTTTAGCAGTACGGTTAGATAGAAGTATCAGAGAAAGGTGTAGGGCTCCCTCCGCACAAGGGATCCCTTCTGCGAGTGGTTTCGTCTCTACTACCTCCCCGGGTGATGTTACAGGTAACTCTGGGATAGCGGAGGAACCCATGCAGCTGAGTCAGGTTTCTTGCTATTCTAATAGTAGAGACTTTAGGAAATTGCACAAACTGTGTTACTATTGTGGAAAGAGTGGTCATTTTATTTTTGCTTGTCCTTATGTTAAACCGCACGTGGAAGTGAAAAAGAGAGGAAAAAAAACTTCCCTGTCACTTGGTAGCGTGAATGGTGTGGTGGAGCAGGCAGGTATGCAAGCTTCCTGCAGTTCCCGTTTTCTCCTTCCAGCTGTGGTGGCACTAGAGTCAATACATTTTTTTGTTGAAGTATTCCTTAATTGTGGTGCTGGGGTAAACCTAATTGACTCTCTTTTTCTTCAAAATCTAGGACTAAGTACTTGCACTTTAGAGAATGAGATTCGAGTTTTTGCAATTGATTCTTCCCCTCTTTCTCAAAGGAGTCTTACTCACATTGTTCATGGTATTTACTTAAGGGTGGGTGATGCACATGTTGAAATTATTTCTTGTTTTGTCATGAAGGATTTGCCAGCTCCTATAGTTTTGGGGTTGCCATGGTTGATTAAACATAACCCAATTATAGATTGGCAAGTGAGACAAATCATTGGTTGGAGTGAGTTTTGTTCGGATAATTGTCTTGGCACATCTATCTCTGGGGTGTCCACTACGATTTTACCTCAGTATCTCTCAGATTTAGCGGATGTCTTTTCGGAGTGGGGCTCAGGAATTACCCCCTCATCGAGACTATGATTGTCCAGTTAATCTCATCCCTGGGGCTAAATTGCCCAAATCTCGGCTTTACAACCTTTCTCAACCAGAAAGAGAGGTCATGCGAAAGTATATCCCCGAGAGTTTGTCAAAAGGTCATATTAGGCCATCTAAGTCTCTGGTGGCAGTAGGCTTGTTCTTTGTAAAGAAAAAGGATGGATCGTGTTTGGATTTCCGGGAATTGAACCGTATTACGGTCCGGGATCCATATCCCCTGCCTTTGATTTCTGACCTTTTTGATCAGATTGTGGGAGCCAAGGTGTTCTCCAAGTTGGATTTGAGGGGGGCCGATCAAGGAGGGGGATTAGTGGAAAATGGCCTTCAATACGCACGAGGGTCATTTTGAGAATCTGGTTATGCCTTTTGGGTTGACGAATGCGCCAGCAGTATTTCAGCGATTCGTCAATGACATTTTTCATCACCTGGTGGGGAGGTTCGTGGTGGTTTATTTGGATGACATTTTAATTTATTCTCCTGATCTGAAGACCCATCAGGATCATGTGAGACAGGTTTTGACGATCCTTCGGGAGAATAAATTATATGCTAAATTGGGGAAATGTTTATTTTCGGTGCAGGAGCTTCTGTTCTTGGGATATCTGCTTTCTGACTCTGGTTTTGGTATGGACCCCAAAAAAGGTCCGGGCGGTTCTGGAACGGGACCGACCAGAGAATCAGAAAGCTTTGATGCGGGTCTTGGGGTTTACTAATTATTATAGGAAATTTATTTCAAACTATTCCACCATTGTAAAACCTCTCACGGATATGACTAAGAAGGGCGCTGACGTCTCTGTCTGGTCGGATGAGGCATTGCAGGCCTTTTCGGCTATTAAGGAGCGTTTTGCGTCTGCTCCCATTCTGGTGCAGCCTGATGTGTCTCAGCCATTTACCGTGGAGGTTGATGCATCTGAAGTGGGGGTTGGAGCGGTACTGTCGCAGCGTTCATCTCTTGGCAAATGGGTCCCGTGTGCTTTTTTCTCCAAGAAGCTCTCAGTCGCCTAGAGGAATTATGATGTTGGAGATAGAGAGTTGCTGGCTATCAAGGTGGCCTTTGAGGAATGGCGTCACTGGTTGGAGGGGGCGTCTCACCCCGTTACAGTATATACAGACCATAAGAATTTGGTTTACTTGCAGTCTGCCAAGCGTCTAAACCCTAGACAGGCCAGATGGTCACTGTTTTTTACCAGGTTAAATTTTGTGGTTACCTTTCGCCCAGGGGTTAAGAACGTCAAGGCAGATGCCTTGTCTCGCAGCTTTCCTGGGGGAGGTGATTCAGAGGATCCTGCTCTGATTTTGGCGGATGGGGTGGTTGTCTCCGCTCTGTACCCCGAATTGGAGATGGAGGTGTTGGGAGCCCAGGAGGGGGCTCCTGGTTCTTGTCCCCCAGAGAGGTTGTTTGTTCCTGAGGGCCTGCGATACAAGGTATTTAAGGAACATCATGATACTGTCCTTGCTGGGCATCCTGGTGGTAAGTCGACCTTTGATCTTGTGTCCCGGAGGTTCTGGTGACCCGGGTTATGTAAGAGCATTGAGGATTACGTGGCAGCTTGCGAAACCTGTGCTCGGTCAAAGGTTGCTCATACTCGACCGGCTGGTTCACTTCTTCCATTGTCTATTCCGTCTCGTCCCTGGACGCACTTGTCTATGGACTTTATTAAGGATCTACCGAGTTCCACCGGGAGAACAGTAATTTTGGTGGTAGTTGACCGTTTCAGTAAAATGGCTCACTTTATATCTTTATCTAGTCTGCCTAATGCCAAGACCCTTGCGCAGATTTTTGTGGATAATATTGTGAAATTGCATGGTATTCCTTCGGATGTGGTCTCCGATAGGGGCACGCAGTTTGTCTCCAGGTTTTGGAGGGCGTTCTGCTCTCAGCTTGGCATTCAACTTTCATTCTCTTCGGCTTTTCATCCGCAGTCGAATGGACAGACAGAGCATACTAATCAAAACCTGGAGACCTGCTTGAGGTGCTTTGTGGCTGAGAATCAGGAGGACTGGTCCTCATTCTTGTCTCTAGCAGAATTTGCTTTGAATAACCGTAGGCAGGAGTCCACGGGTAAGTCAATGTTTTTCGGCGCATACGGCTTTCATCCTCAGTTTGGTACCTTTTCTGGGACTGGTTCCTCTGGGATGCCAGAGGAGGAGAGCTTTTCTTCTGCCTTGTCTTCCATCTGGCGGAAGATCCAAGGGAATTTGGAGAAGATGGGTGAGAGGTATAAGCGAATGGCTGACATAAGACGTGTGACTGGTCTGGACCTGTGTGTGGGTGATCTGGTATGGTTGTCCACTAAAAGTATTAAGTTGAGAGTGCCATCTTGGAAACTGGGTCCAAGATTTATCGGTCCGTACAAAATATCTGCAGTGATCAACCCAGTAGCGTTTCGGCTGGATGTTCTGCAAACTTGGAGGATTCATGACATGTTCCACAGGTCTTTATTGAAAAAATACGTGAAACCGGTGGAACCATCGCCATTGCCTCCTTCTCCTGTTCTGGTCGATGAAAATTTGGAGTTCGAGATCTCCAGGGTTCTCGACTCTAGAGTTCTTTGTGGTTTCCTTCAGTATCTGGTTCACTGGAGGGGATACGGCCCTGAGGAGAGGATGTGGGTTCCTGCACAGGATGTCAGTGCCAGCCGACTGGTGAAGGCTTTTCATAGACCCCATCCGGATAAGGTTGTTCCGGGGTGTCCGGAGGTCACCCGTAGAAGGGGGGGGGGGGGGGGTACTGTCATGTCCGGCTCTGACTATGTGCAGAGGTCGGCTAGAATAGCAGCACGTCTTTAGTGTTTGTTTTGGAGTTGTGCTGGATCCGCCTCCCATCAGGTGCACTGGGTGGGGTCATTAGTTTAAATGGCTCTCAATTCCAGTGCTCTGAGCAGGTTATAGTAATCAGTCTGGCCTAGGAAGCAAGCAAGCAAGCAAGCAAGCAAGGAAGGTTTTCTGTCCCAGCTCTGTTAAGATAAATGTGGTTTCTGTTCTTGTTGTTTGCTGTTTTTGTTGTGTTGGTATCTTCTCTCCAATCCAGGTTCTGTGCGAGCAGGCTGCTCCTATTTCCCCTTTTCACCATCTCAGGGAAGTTAGGGTGTATTAGCCCAGGCACGAGGACACAGCATTCCTACCACGAGGTCTGCCTGTGGGCTGAGCAGTGCAGGGAGAGAGCTCAGGGATTAGCTAGAAGGTGACCCTTCCCCTGCTTCTCGCTCAGAGCCTGGTTGTTGGTTTTTCTGTGTGTCTGAGTGCTTGTCCACCGTGACAGTATGTGGGCATGCAATCGTCTACCATACAAACCTTTGCATGTGCATAGCAGTCAGGGAGAGCTCTTAGGGTTTTATAGGGCTCACTTATAAGCTCCTTAGTTTGGGATCAAGCCAGTCGCTCATTTATTTATATGTTCCAGCTATCTGCTAACTTCATCCGTGACACCAGCAGCAGCTTAAAGAGTTCCCTGACCCCCACTCCCCCCATCCCACAGAGAAGAGACAGAAGAGACAGTCACAGTGCAGACTCACTCACAGACTGTCTTCACACTTTCCAGCTGCTGGGGTCTCTCTCCTCCTCAGGCAGCACATCCTGTGTAGAGGGGGCATTTCTGAAGCTGGTAAGGCAACATGTATTCTCTGCTGAAGTCATGAGGGGGCGTGTCTGAAGCTCCGCAGCACAGGAGTTTGTAAGGAGGACAGAAGCAGCCGACCTCATGTGACCCACCAGAGGATGCTTCCTTGCTCCAGTCTGAAGCTGTGTAAGTGAAAGGACTGCAGCTCCCTGCGCTCCAGCAATGAGTGCTTCCATCTGTATCGACCCTGGGGTTTAGAGTTAATAGAGGGGGTTCCTTCAGAACAGAGATTGGTTATAAAAAGCATCTTTACCCACAGGACCCAATACCTCGGCTGATTACGTGGGCAGGCCATTGATTGCAGTGGGCACTGTGGTAGCGCTGCAGGGGAATAGAGTACCTGCTACCACATTTACCACATATTACAGCTGTCTGCTGAGGTTACCTTCAAGCAAGAAACCTTTAAAAGGGACACTTCCGTCAGAGTATTATAACTCAAAATTTATAGAAAACAATTTTATAGCACTCAACTTTTTACTTTTTCATTTCATCAGTACTATACCATTGAAAATTAAATGTTAAATATTGTCATTCTGCAGCAGTCAGCACAAACAGATAAAACTCCAATATAGATAGGTAGAAGTAGAATAAGGATGACAGTGTGGCAGCTCTATTGTTCTCCTGATAGGCCTAGATAAAGATGCTTACAGAACAGTACTGCACTTATCAGTATAATTTGTGATGCTGTAATTGAGTCACTCATCCCATTTCCTCTCTGGTCACAGTGAATGGTCTGACTGAGAAAGTCAAGCGAGGCTGTTTGCCATGTTAAAAATCCAAACAAAGAAGGAAGTTAAAGAGCTAAGACCTACAACCAAGAACTAGAATACATAGACTGACTTCAAAAAATCATAACCAAAAACCATCCACCTGTTTGTTTGTTTTTTTGTAGAAAAATGTATGTAGAATATTCACATATAGCTCTTAATATGTGATAAAATAACGTACTGTAAGTGCTCAGGATGATGACATCACAAGACCCATTCTGTTTGGGTATATACCTTATTTATCGTCCTGGAGAGAATTTTTGAAGCTTTCTATATTGTAATACTAAGGGAGGAATTTATTATTTGCGGTGTTTTTTGTGTCAATTTTACTTCTGTCTTTGATTTGTGAGGTTGCACCAATTTTTTGAAATGGCACACAGTATAAAAATATTTGGTACAAGTGCAATGTGGTGTACACTCCACTTGTGAAAGTGGCTCACCAAATATCACACAATTTGACCGAATGTCGCACAAATATGCATCAAATGTCACATGTGGTCATAGCAGATTTGATAAATGTCCCTCTAAGTATTTCTGCTTGAAATGCAGACAGAAGATGGGACAAGTGTATTGGGGTTAAACAGGGCAGTGACGGGATTCAAGAAGGCTTGCAGTAATTTTCTAGACAGATGTGCAATGCGTTACAGTATCTGCATGTAGAGATTTGTCATTAGGGTCTAATGGAATGGAAAGGCATGGAAAAGTAATGGAAGGCAGCCAGGCTTAGATACTCTAAGTAGGATAATTTGCACAGTACAGTATACCATGTGTCAGGGTATTAGTGAAGAGTGCACAGAGAGAGTGGCGAGCACTGTCACTGAGCTTAGAAACATCTATTATATGGATGTACTACTGCAATAAGAGCACATAAAAGTGACAGCAACTCTTCCTAGTGACCAATAGATTACAAAGGAATTAGTGCATTCTATTTGTAGATTCTTATGGATGACACTCATGGAAGTTACTTCTTAAAGGGGTTCTGTGGGAATAATTTAAAATGTCTGCAAGCAACCTGCCCTAGAATATGAGCAGGACTGGTTGTTTCCACTTGCAGTGCTGCCTAGATTAGGGAGTAGGACTCACTGCATAATACTCCACTGCTCCTAATGGTGTGACAGAACCTGGGCCTACTGGAGGATCCATTGGTATTCTGTGGCCTGTAAGACCCTGCTCATATATGTCGCTCTGTTAATCAATCCTGAAACTCAGCTATCTCTTTCATTCCCATAGAAAAAGTATGGAGTCGCGGCGGTCACGTGTGATCTGACGCTTATTTCATTCGGGGATATGGGCCCGCAATCTTCTGACTGGTGTGGGTCCCAGTGGACCTCACTGATCAGATTGCTATATATTATACATGTCAATATGTCAAACACTTGGTACAGTCTCTTTAACCAGAAATGTCTGTGGTAGTATTGCACTTAGTTCTGGACCCCTTCCTAAGAGAATGCCCCTACTGTGTGCTCAGGAAAGCCTGTGAGTATATGCAACGGGCTGCCCCCCAGGGGCGATTGAGTCCCAGTGTTGAGGAATGCCGAGTGGTGATGCGGCCTTAATAGTTTCTCACGATGCCTCTACCTGGATACTGTCGATCCCCGAGGTTAGGATCTGTAGCACCAAAGGAGTTGTAGTTAGTAGAGTGAGTAGAGTCCAGTTGGTAAAGTTCAACAGTTTTTACTTGAATAAACTTGCAATAAACTTGTGTCATCCAAACAATACTTGATCTTTCTCTTGGCACAAGCAGGCTCAAGGTAAACTTGAATACTTTGCTTTACCTTTCTGCTGCTATGCTATTCTCTGGCTTCAGTCTGGTTCCTGTCAGCTTCAGTTACTGTTTTTTATGAGACTGTGGTATCCTGTGACCCGTTTTTTAATATATCAGGAATGGGCTGCTCTCTGAGCTACTCTCCCAAAGCTCCTGCTGTAGTGAGGGGGAAAATGCTCCCTCACTGCACCATGATGCTTCACTCTCTTGCTCCAACTCTAAACTCTCTTCCAGCTTCCTGCAACCTTTCCCTTGGTGGGAAACAGGACTCATCCACTTCTGTCCAAAAGGGGAGAGAATTGAATGGTAAGTTTCATTCTATCTAAAGGTGCTGTTTGCCAGTTACACTGCCACCTGCTAGACAATCAGGCACATTACATATAATAACAGTTTTTGCATATAACAAAATTACACTTTGCTGGTGGTGGTACAGTTGGTAGTGCAAATCAATACAATGGTGGCAAACAGGCTAGCAATAGGAATGTAGGAGTGGTAGTGTCCCTCTGGGCCACTATATATACTCTATATATACTGCTGTGGTGACCAGAGAAAGAGAGCAAGTGCCAACCCAAGGTGCCCTGCCAAATTTAGTTAATGTGATCAGCTCTGGGAACCTGTTTAAACTGCAACTGGTGCACTGTGCAGTCTCATTGAGGAACTTAGATCAATACGCTATGTGCCCTCAAACAGAGACCCTTCTGTTGCACTAGCAACCACCAAGCTCTGTGCCTTTAAAGACTTTGTAATCACCAAGTGTTGTATGTATTGTGACCATCAAGCATTGTGCCCTCTCTGTAAAGACACTTTCAAGTCCAGCGCCATCCTTGAGTGGGGTGCTGTAATAGGGTCATGAACCCCTTTAAACCCACAGCTACATATTCTGCAGATCTGCATAAGGAGATGTTATCACTTGCCAAAACGTCACATATAATTCTGGCAAAAAAGGGCTCAAATAATACAATTGCAGGGCATAATTCATATAAACCAGCTTCATGGCAGCTAGATGGTTATGCTTTATAAATGGCTATAGCTACGTGATGAGGTTTATTAACTCCGTAACATTGTCAAGGAAAGTTAGTGTGAGGCAGAGGACTGCAGTGATGTTAGACGAGCGAGTGTATGGAGCAGGCAATGCAGTACTATTGTAGACTAATGTCAATGTGCTGTGCATTGCAGTATGAGCTTTTACAAATATCTTGCAGACACATTTAACACCACCAGTACCAGGAATCTGCAGGCAGCTAACATTGTACCTCCCTCGCTATTATCATGATTATAAATACTAATGCAGTAATACCATTGGATCCGTAGATGTGCGACAGACAGCTATCCTTTAACCCTTTCATCACTAAAGATAAAACCAGTAAAGTCATATTGATTTTTTATGACATTATGGAAGTGGTTGTGTGACTAGACCCCCACACCCTCCCACAACCAAGCTAAGATTATCATGGAAGGTCCGACTTGAGTCAATCCCTATTTTCAGCTGAGAGTGCAAAAGGATTCACTGAGAAATAAATGCCTTCACAGCGGAAATCAGTTGCATTGCAGGGTGCCCGGCGAAACCAGTGGTTAGCCATTGATTAATACTAAAGCTGGCAGTGCTCTCGAACAGTGACAAGACTGTTCATGGATACTCCAATAGAGGAAAGAAGTTGTCAGTAGCAGTGCTCCACAGTTCATGGTGATGAGGTGCCCCCCAAGTTCTTCATGAGGCATGTGCCTTCCAAGAGTCCAAGAGTTAGCATGGTATGACTTTTCCAGGACATGACTCTTCTGTTCTTTCAAGAGAGAAGTTTCATAGAAAGCTTTGTCTAGGAAGACATTTTATGCAGAAAGGCACAGAATTCAGAAAGAAACAAGAGTGTGAAAAAGTTGACTGAAGACTTTGTGGCTGGTAATAGATCCACAGCGACTAATTCTAAGGGTGCTGTGTTTGGTACTGGGGCACTGTGTCAGGCACTGATGTTGTCCCATAATTACAATAGTTTGGGTTTTACAGAGGATCTGTCACCTCTCCTGACGTGTCTGCTTTAACTACATGCATTCCCCATATAATAACAATTCTGGGGCACCTATTCTGCTGAATCTATGTTGTGCCAGTCCTTTATTATTCTTTCTAGAAGTTATGAATCAATTGCTAGTAGTTGGCAATGAAGGCCCAGCGGGGTGTTACCAGTTGAGGGTTGCCCCTATACAGTTTGACACTGCATCACTGATTGGGTACTGCAGGCTCCCCCCCAACCATCTGGAACTTCATTGCAAACTGCTAGTAATTTATTAATAATTTCAGTGGACAAAGTAGAGTCATAAGAATAGATGCTCCAAAATTGTTATTACAAGAGGATGCAAGTAGTTACTAAATAGTCATGTCAGGAGAGGTGGCAAGTCCTCTTGAAGGCTCTAGAAGGTAAATGTCTAATGAACACGTTCTTCCTTGTGGGTCAAAATTGGGTTTGTGGACCAATGTTCAGATAGGATGTAATGTACTAGGTTTATGAAGAGTTGAAACTCATTTGACTGTGAGGAGCTGCCATACCACGTATAGAGGGACACTTTACAGTCTGTGGTTGATAGTGGAAATTTGTGGAAACTGCTTAAAAATGAAGCTCCCCTATGAAGATATATTATGAGAGGTGCACACACAAATGACACTTTTAAAGTACTATGTGTACCCCCAGACTATGACTATTATATCATCATGCATACCTCCCCACCCTGGATCAAGCAGGACAGTGCCGGGTTTTGCCATCCGCTCCTCATTTTATAATTCAGCACAGCTGCCAGTGCTCCCCAGCAGTAGCATAAAAATACTGTCACACATCGCGCTGCTGGAGAAGGAGGAGCAGTGACGGTGGAAATAAGCCTCTGCTCTTCTTCCTCCTATACAGCAGTAAGATGTGTGACACTATCCTGCTGCTAGGGAGCGCCAGCAGCTGAACTATGATCATCGGAGGAACAAGATGAGTATTTACTGTTTGTTTTTTTACTTTCTGTGGAGGGGGCACATATCTGGACATAATGACTGTAAGGAGGCACATCTGGGTATAACTACTGTGAGGGGCACATATCTTGGCATAACTACTATGAGGAGGCCCATATCTGGGCACAACTATTGCGAGGGGGCACGTATCTGTGCATAGCTACTGTGAGGGGCACATCTGGTCATGACTACTGTTAGGGGGCACATCTTGGCATAACTGCTGTGAAGAGGCACATCTGGGCATAGGAACTGTGAAGGGGTCACATATCTAGGTATAACTACTGTGAAATGGGCACATGTGAGCATTACTACTGTGAAGGGGGCACAATGTGTGCATAACTACTGTGAAGGGTGTATATATCCTGCCATAACTACTGTGAAGGAGCGACATATGGGCATAACTATTGTGAAGTGGGCACATATGGGTATGACTACTGTGAAGAGGGCACAGTGTGGACATTACTACTATGTGCTGGCACAAAGGGGGAATAATTACTATGTGGGGGCATTAAGGGGATTGTCTGTATAGTTATGCTTTGGGCGGAGTTAGAGGCGTGGCATAATATGAAAAAAATTGCAGAGATGCACTACGCATGATGCACATATTGTCCCTCTTTGCGATTTTCTAAAGTTGGGAGGTATGTCATGGTCAGGTCCAGGTCATTGGAAGAGAAACATTGAAGCTTCTTTATTATTTTCAGGAATTGCATTATAATCTTTACAAGTGCAGGCCTAAGTGTCTGAATAATGCAGGACAGTCACAAATTTAGAAGACTGTCCTAAGCATCTCGTCCATTCCAATGAATTCTGTAGTTCCTAAAAGTTAGCAGGAGATTTGAGACTTAAAGAGGACCTATTCCCTCTCCTGACATGCCTGTTTTAATAACTTTTCTGCATTACCCATGTAATAATTCTGGAGCATCTCTTCCCTTGAGGGTATTTACATCCAAATCAGGTGAACGGTGTAGGAATTACAACAGTTTGCATATGTTCCTCCCACTTGTTAAGGGGCCAAAAGTAATGGGACGGAATAATAATCATAAATCAAACTTTCACTTTTTAATACTTGGTTGCAAATCCTTTGCAGTCAATTACAGCCTGAAGTCTGGAATGCATAGACATCACCAGACGCTGGGTTTAATCCCTGGTGATGCTCTGCCAGGCCTCTACTGCAACTGTCTTCAGTTCCTGCTTGTTCTTGGGGCATTTTCCCTTCAGTTTTGTCTTCAGCAAGTGAAATGCATCCTCAATCAGATTCAGGTCAGGTGATTGACTTGGCCATTCCATAACATTCCACTTCTTTCCCTTAAAAAACTCTTCGGTTGCTTTTGCAGTATGCTTTGGGCCATTGTCCATCTGCACTGTGAAGCGCCGTCCAATGAGTTCTGAGGCATTTGGCTGAATATGAGCAGATAATATTGCCTGAAACACTTCAGAATTCATCCTGCTGCTTTTGTCAGCAGTCACATCATCAATAAATACAAGAGAACCAGTTCTATTGGCAGCCATGACACTACCACCACCATGCTTCACTGATGAGGTGGTATGCTTAGGATCATGAGCAGTTCCTTTCCTTCTCCATACTCTTCTCTTCCCATCACTCTGGTACAAGTTGATCTTGGTCTGATCTGTCCATAGGATGTTGTTCCAGAACTGTGAAGGCTTTTTTAGATGTCGTTTGGCAAACTCTAATCTGGCCTTCCTGTTTTTGAGACTCACCACTGGTTTACATCTTGTGGTGAACCCTCTGTATTCACTCTGGTGAAGTCTTCTCTTGATTGTTGACTTTGACACACATACACCTACCTCCTGGAGAGTGTTCTTGATCTGGCCAACTGTTGTGAAGGGTGTTTTCTTTACAAGGGAAAGAATTCTTCGGTCATCCACCACAGTTATTTTTCGTGGTCTTCTGGGTCTTTTGATGTTACTGAGCTCACCGGTCCATTCCTTCTTTTTAAGAATGTTCCAAACAGTTGTTTTGGCCACATCTAATGTTTTTGCTATTTCTCTGATGGCTTTGTTTTTTTTTTTTTTTTTCAGCCTAATGATGGCTTGCTTCACTGATAGTGACAGCTCTTTGGATCTCATCTTGAGAGTTGACAGCAACAGATTCCAAATGAAAATAGCACACTTGAAATTAACTCTGGACCTTTTATCTGCTCATTGTAAATGGGATAATGAGGGAATAACACACACCTGGCTATGGAACAGCTGAGAAGCCAATTGTCCCATTAGTTTTGGTCCCTTAACAAGTGGGAGGCACATATGCAAATTGTTGTATTTCCTACACCGTTCACCTGATTTGGATGTAAATACCCTCAAATTAAAAGTGACAGTCTGCAGTTAAAGCACATCTTGTTCGTTTCACTTAAAATCCATTGTGGTGGTGTATAGAGCCAAAAATGTTAGAATTGTGTTGATGTCCCAATATTTATGGCTGTAGGCAAATATGGTATTTTGGGCACTGTAGTATGTACCAGGAGAGAACTCAGAGTCATGCAGGCATCAGGCATTGAAGTTCTTTGGCCCCTTACGGACAAGAATAGTCATGATAGTCTTGGTTTGGCTTAATACACTGTATTTTAGATACTCTCATAACTTGTAAGCCCTGGACTTAAAGGGGTATTTCAGGGGAAGCATTCTATTTAGGAGAAAAAACCCAAATAATCATTGCTTACCTCACCGACCCCCCCTCCCATTACTGATGCTCTAATTTCCACTCCTCTCCAAGTTCTGGTCTCAGTTTTAACATGTAGGAAAATTATTGGACAGCCAAAAACTGGCGGGTCACCACTGTGCCCAATAATTGGCAGAGCAAGCAGTCCATTTCCTGTTGAGTCTGAGACCAGGATGTGGATAGGAGCAGAGACCAGGGCAGCAGCAGAACAGCAGTGACTGGGGATCGGTAAGGTGAGTATTGATTGCTTGCCTTTTTTTTTTACTGATTCTGATCCCATGTTAAATAAAATATTTCCTCTTGAAAACTACTTTAAGCTTCAAGGATAGTTGGAGCTATCTAAAGAGCCATGGGCCCCTCCTTACTATGCCCTTGGGAACTGCCCTAATGCCTGAATAGGTAGTCCACCTGTGGTAGACACCATTTACTATCAGAAATACTCCTATATTAGGCGTATACTTGGTGCAGCAAGGAAGCCGGCGCCTCTACATAACTTCAGCAAATCCACCGCCAGCTAAAGGGCTTATTAAGACCAGCATCTAAAACACTGGTCTTAATAAATGATCCCCATATTTCTAGGCAATATACGGGGCACGCTATTTTCTGTCTGGGTACATTATGTAACTTTATGGTGCTGTTTGGCATTCTTGTACTGTACAAGCTGTTGAAGGATTTATGTTACAATGCCACTATATTGAAATACAAATATCTGAGATACTAGGGTGGGGCAAAGTTCAAAAAATTCAGTACACATTAGTGCCATTTTGTCTCTCTGAGGTTTTGAAAAGATGCTGGCGAGAGCAATTATGATAAAAGGCAAGGAATGCTATTTCCTGCTGTGCCTCGGAAATCGTATTAGGAGAATACAGGCCCATTTTACAGCAGTCAGTATTCTGTGAATTGCTGCTAATAAGGCTTATAATAAAACTTGTAAGGGAAGTGATTCTGATCATAACATTGTGACAGGATATTGCTCATAAAGCAATTCCTTCATATGTTTAAAACAAGTTCAAGCAAGAGCTTCACCTTAATTTTCATGCACAGGACTGAGAAAGCTTAGCACCTTTAAACTCTTGCCAGCACTCTTATTAGCCCCGGTGTTCTTTATTTACCACCATCCAGTCCTCATATTGGGGATTTTGTTCATCTCACAGCTGGAATGTTTCCTGAAAGAGGATTTAGTATAATAACGCTGAAAACTAGGTCAGATGTCTCTTTCCAGCAGCTGACTCCTCAAGATGTGTCCTATATATTAGCACGGCTTCAGAAAAACTAAATGGGCACTTATTAAAAAGGCATGAAAGGGTCTCCATGTACTAAGGGACCAATACCTGCTCACATTATAATTACCGTGTTCATCCAAGAAAATAACACCAATAATTAAGCAATCATTGCACATCTTTGTAAAAAAGAAAAATTTCCTTGGAGCGGTCTTAAATCTTTTTTTTTAAGATATGTGCAGTGTATTAAGGTCTTCTTTTCCTAAACTTTAAACCTCAGAAATCGGTCAATGCAAGAAGCATGAGTAATCTGCAATACATTATGCAAAATATGATTTGTGAGAATTGGACAATGACTTACTGAAAATTTGCAATTTGTTTTAATATTAAAGGGATCTTCCGGTTTTGCAATTTTCAGCATCAGCTGACAGGAAAAAACATACTTTTAATTACTTAAAGAGGACCTGTCGCCAAAAAATGCAATGCAATCTGAAGTCACAATGTTATAGAGTAGGAGAAGCTGAGTGGAATGATGTATATATTTGTGGGAATAGATTCAGTAAAACTTATAACTTTTACAGTTACATCTGCAGCCCTGTGAAGTGCTATCGGTACAGGGAGGAGGAGTTATCAGTGACTGACTACTATTATTATTATTATTTATTATTAAAGCGCCATGCATTCCATAGCGCTGTACATATGATAAGAGGTGCACATACATAATACAGACAATTGCACTAAGGATAAACAAGACAGGCTACAGACTGGTACAGAAGGAGAGAGGGCCCTGCCCGTGAGGCTTACAATCTACATGGTATAAGAGAAGGACACAGTAGTATCTATGTATTTACACTTATACACACAGTGCTATCAATCACTGATAACCCCTCCCTCCTGTACTGATGCTGTTCACAGATGGTAGAAAAAGCAGAGATGTAAATGTGTAAATTACAACTTTTACTGAATATTTTCCCACAAATATATACATTAAGTCGCTCAGCTTCTCCTGCTCTATAACATGGTCCTTTCAGATTGCATTGTATTTTTGGTGACAAATCCTCTTTAACTTACACTTAGGCCTCATTAACATGTCTGTGTCCATGCTCAAATCCGTGAGCAGGTGGTCAGTGATGCATCCGTGAAGCTCTTCTTAATGATCCCTGGATTGCATTCGTGTTGCATCCGTGGTTTTTACTGACCCATTAACTATAATGGACGTGATGGATCCATGAACACGGAGATAAAATTGGGCATGCATCTGTGCTTAAAACACAGACCCACAGACCGTGCTAAAACACTGAATATACACAATAAAATGAATGGGGATGTGTGCTGTCCACTAAGAACACTTACAGCATACGTCCTTGAAACACTGACGTGTGAGGCTTTAAACTTACTCCAGATTCCATATCCCGATTATGTCACGCCTCCATCTAAACGCTTATGCACATGAACATATTTGTGGCCCCACCCCCATTTTTATTCACACTGTTTACCAATCACCATAAATAAAGTGATCACTATATTGTACGGGTTATTATGATTACAGGGTTACCAAATACTGTTGGAATATTTAATTAAAACAAACAGTAAAACTGTAAGGCATAAAAACATCCCATCTCCACAGCAGAGCTTGTCTATAGAGGAGTGGGTAAGGCAGCTGTTTATTGTAAAGAAGGTCTTTAAATCTCACTGAAACCTGTAAAATAATCCTTATAGTAAATAGAGTTTTTCTTTCCAGGTTTTTTCTTTTAAGGTATTGTTTCCAAAAAATAATGAAGCAAAGCCCATTAAAGTAAATTAAAACATCCTTAGTATGAAATATCACAAATTAGTATTTATCACTGTAATCATAAAAACCTGTACAATATAATGAACATATTGTTTATGGTAGATGGTGCCATTTTTTTCCCTTTCATTTCAGTAATATACTATATATTTAGTGTTATGTCTGTGAAGAAAATACCTTTTTAAGCACAGAAAATGCAGTCCTTCCAGCAGAGCAGGTCTGTAGTGTAATGATGACTCTTCTGCCTGACATATAGAAGATCTGGAGTTCAAATCCTGACGAAGACCTGTTAAATTATTTCTCTCTATGTGCTGAAAGAGGGCCCATGTCCAACACAGCTTCATTAGTGTTCACTACATTGTGGTGAATACTAATGAGGCTGCTGACTCTGCTTGGATCTGGGAAGGAGAGACAAAGACTTGATGCTACAGACACTCCATGTGTCTTGCGCGGGGTTTGGGTTGCAGTAATTATGGAAGAGTAAAAATGCACTCAGAACATTATCATCTGACGTATATAATGCAGTAAGGTGGCATTTTTTGTGTAACTGGAAAACCCCTTTATTTAGGGGTATTTCAGACATTAACATTTTTTAATCGGCTAGATGATACAGTTTAGATGGGTGGGCTTCTGAGCACTGAAATTGCTGTAATCGCTATAGGGGGCACCAGTCATTTGCCACCAGAAAGTCCTATAGAGCTGTATGGACAGCTGGGGACCGGGTTTCCCTTTTTCTAAAAGGTCTCAACTTTCTAACCTCCACTGATTTAACAAGAATCACTGTAGCTTAATGTTCACCTTGAGTAAAGCTATAGCTCCACAGCAATTCCCTGATGTACTTCTGTTACTTTGTTTCCTTCTTAAGTGACTGCAGAAGGCAAACTTCCTCATTGTCTTTGTAGCTCCACAGGGATGGAATTAAGCAGCAAACCACTAGACACCAGGTACAGCAGTATATACACCATGGGTTCACTGATGCGTATAATCACAATAGATGCACTGGAGAAGAAACCACTGGACACCAGGGAAGAACTGAGCAACTATTCAACACTAGTGACTCAGGACAATAAAACACTTTATGCTAGGGAATGGAATATTAGCCCCTGAACACCAAGGAGTGGCATCTTGCCCTCTGCAGATAGAAAATAAATGAGCCACAAACTCTCCATACATAAAAGCCTACTGTTGTCATGGTCTGCATATATCTATCTATCTATCTACAAACAAACAAATCCAGGGCAGCACACCTTAGTATAAAGAGAAGGAGTGCCAGCAGTATAAACTTGACCACTGTTCCATCAATAAAATGAAAAAAGACCGCTACACAGAATTATTAGGCAAGTTGTATTTTTGAGGACTCATTTTATTATTGAACAACAACCATGTTCTCAATGAACCCAAAAAACTAATTAATATCAAAGCTGCATATTTTTGGAAGTAGTTTTTAGATTGTTTTTAGTTTTAGCTATTTTAGGGGGATATCTGTGTGTGCAGGTGACTATTACAGTGCATAATTATTAGGCAACTTAACAAAAAACAAATATATACCCATTTCAATTATTTATTTTTACCAGTGAAACCAATATAACAGTCTCAACATTCACAAATATACATTTCTGACATTCAAAAACAAAACAAAAACAAATCAGTGACCAATATAGCCACCTTTCTTTGCAAGGACACTCAAAAGCCTGCCATCCATGGATTCTGTCAGTGTTTTGATCTGTTCACCATCAACATTGCGTGCAGCAGCAACCACAGCCTCCCAGACACTGTTCAGAGAGGTGTACTGTTTTCCCTCCTTGTAAATCTCACATTTGATGATGGACCACAGGTTCTCAATGGGGTTCAGATCAGGTGAACAAGGAGGCCATGTCATTAGTTTTTCTTCTTTTATACCCTTTCTTGCCAGCCACGCTGTGGAGTACTTGGACGCGTGTGATGGAGCATTGTCCTGCATGAAAAATCATGTTTTTCTTGAAGGATGCAGACTTCTTCCTGTACCACTGCTTGAAGAAGGTGTCTTCCAGAAACTGGCAGTAGGACTGGGAGTTGAGCTTGACTCCATCCTCAACCCGAAAAGGCCCCACAAGCTCATCTTTGATGATACCAGCCCAAACCAGTACTCCACCTCCACCTTGCTGGCGTCTGAGTCGGACTGGAGCTCTCTGCCCTTTACCAATCCAGCCACGGGCCCATCCATCTGGCCCATCAAGACTCACTCTCATTTCATCAGTCCATAAAACCTTAGAAAAATCAGTCTTGAGATATTTCTTGGCCCAGTCTTGACGTTTCAGCTTGTGTGTCTTGTTCAGTGGTGGTTGTCTTTCAGCCTTTCTTACCTTGGCCATGTCTCTGAGTATTGCACACCTTGTGCTTTTGGGCACTCCAGTGATGTTGCAGCTCTGAAATATGGCCAAACTGGTGGCAAGTGGCATCTTGGCAGCTGCACGCTTGACTTTTCTCAGTTCATGGGCAGTTATTTTGCGCCTTGGTTTTTCCACACGCTTCTTGCGACCCTGTTGACTATTTTGAATGAAACGCTTGATTGTTCGATGATCACGCTTCAGAAGCTTTGCAATTTTAAGAGTGCTGCATCCCTCTGCAAGATATCTCACTATTTTTGACTTTTCTGAGCCTGTCAAGTCCTTCTTTTGATCCATTTTGCCAAAGGAAAGGAAGTTGCCTAATAATTATGCGCACCTGATATAGGGTGTTGATGTCATTAGACCACACCCCTTCTCATTACAGAGATGCACATCACCTAATATGCTCAATTGGTAGTAGGCTTTCGAGCCTATACAGCTTGGAGTAAGACAACATGCATAAAGAGGATGATGTGGTCAAAATACTGATTTGCCTAGTAATTCTGCACTCCCTGTATAGGGCAGGGTTTCTCAACTCCGGTCCTCGGGACCGACCTACCAGTCATGTTTTCAGGATTTCCTTAGTATTGAGCAGGTGATATAATTAGTGTCAATGCATCAGGACTTACCACAGGTATTCATTCTGTGGGATAGTCTCAAATCCAGACTGGTAGATGGGTCCCAAGGACCGGAGTTGAGAAACCCTGATATAGGGTATCAAACACTTATATGATTAAATATCATTAAATAAAACAATCAGAATAGCATGATATCACATATAAAAAACTAATCATGTACATACATTTCAAGTTCCACCAAGTATATAATGTCATAATCTGTGTCCATCTGGCTACCACCAAACATCTAAAAACATGTCATAGATAGTGCATAATTAATAATACTTAATGATTCCTTTACATCTGTGTTCAAAGTGATAGCCTGTAAAAGAGGGTTCCTTTACCTGTGTCACGCTCAGAATGGTAATCAGCCGGCATTGTTTGCTCGGTGTGTGGGACGGCACACTGCGCATGTCAGTGTACCGACATCACGTGATCGGATCGACGAACAGCTGATTCATTCATAAAGATGTAGACATAGTAATGCACAGGGCCGGACTGGGGATAAAAACCAGCCCTGGAAAAAGTTGCACACCAGCCCCACAGCGTTGCGTCAGTATTTACTTGTTTATAAAAGGGGAAAGCATTCATTTTAAAACACGTGTGTAAACACGAATATGAACTTTGCCCCACAATAGCTCTTTTGTAGAACCCCATTGTTCATATTACCGTTTTACTGGCTAGGGCAGCGCTAAATCCCGGCCATCAGTGACGGTGACGTCACTGGGCTTCCTGGCAGCCCCATGGAGAGCCCCGGTATGTCACCAGATCTTGAAAAAATGCCATTGCCCTGCGCGATTTAGCGCAGGGCAAAGGAGAGCATCGGAGCATGAACTGCTGCGATTCTGGGTGAAAATGGAGGTATGTCCGGGTTCAGCTCTGAACCCGAACAACCCCTTTAATTTATACTCAGATATAGTCCTCCTGTAAGTACCTGGCCTTCCCCCTCTTCCTCACCCCCCTTTTCCTCACCCCCTTCCCCTTCTGTCCCCCTTGAATGTATGTCAGCAGCAGCACCAGGAGAAGGACTGGAGCTGCAGGTTGCACAGGGACAAGTGAGTGACTGGCAACCCCTTCCTGCTGTCACAGAGTTGCTGGATTCTCCTGGAAAAGTTGTTGAAGTGCAGCTGCCTGGAGGTGATGGGCTCCAAGCTTCTCACAGCCACTCTGACCACCATGCATGGAGTTTCAGCTGCCTGGAGGTGGTGGGCTCCAAGCTTCTATGTATGAAGGCACAGTAGACTGCTGGGAGCTGCCTGTGTGGAGGCTGAGCAGCCTGCTGGATGTAGAGTTGTGTGATCACTGTCCCCTCCTGTACAGAGAGCAGCAAGGGACTCTCCAGGAGTGGCACCGGCTGGGCAGATCCGCTTCTAGGATGTGGGCTCCATGGGCACTCTGTAACCCTCACATGCTTCTTTATGCATCACAGCAAGGAGATTGGGGCAGTTGACAGCAGGGCTCTGGCTGGAGGTAGCACTTTGTGAAAGGGTGTCACACAGGTTGTCAGGGGCTGGGAGTGGAGAACATCTTGGTGTGTAACCTGGTGTCACTGTGCTGTACAAAGGATCTGCTGGGCATGGTGCCTCCACAGAGGGCAGGGAATCAGATTGACTGAGGAGGGCTTGTACTTTGGAGAAGAATATGTGGCTTCATGTGACAGAGCAGAGGAATCGCACAGAAGATTGTGTGGATGATGATACGTCGTGTCTCCAGGAGCTCTGCCGCTGACATCTCCAAGTGACAGACACTGCTGGACCTCCCTGGCACCCTGCACACATTATAAATGCACAGTATAGCTTTCCCTGATATGTATTGGATGCCAGGGCCATGCCCACATGTGGCGAGTGGCGGTGCATTATACACAGCAGCACGGTGTCCGGTACTCACACAAAGACGTGGTAGATGAATGCCCAGCCCCGGGGGTCTCTCCAGCACGTTGCACAGGTAGTTATGCAGCCTCCAGTACTTCACGTTCCTCCGGCAGCTCTGGCTGCTGTTGTACGACAGCGGCTTCCCCAATAAGCTCATGCAAGCTCCCTGCTTCCCTCGGCGGCTCTCCTGCAAGCCCCCTCCCGGTCCCACACCGCTGCCCCTGTCAGTGTCACTGGTGCCCAGGAGAAGCAGCCCGTCCCCTCTACTGGAGTTTAACAGCACCCTGTTGCCCCGACCCGACTCCACATCTTTCATGCCGTAGTAACAGTCCCTGCCCCTGCCTTTACCTCCAGAGCTGCTTTTTATCCAGAGCCCAGAGCCTCCCACATCACCTCCACTATGGTTGCGGGACATGGCATCACTGGCATGGGCACAGAGGGCTCCGGGTGCATGCACAGAGCAGACCTGGGGACAGGGTGGCAGCGCTTCCTGGCTTCAGACTGTCAGATCTGATCACAAGTTGGCACCAGCCATACATACAGGAAGGCTCTGTGTGCAGGGTGCCAGGGGGGTCCAGCAGTGTCTGTTACTTGGAGATGTCAGCGGCAGAGCTCCTGGAGACATGACGTATCCTCATCCACACACTCTTCTGTGCGATTCCTCTGCTCTGTCACATGAAGCCTGTTGAACTCCAGTAGAGGGGACGGGCTGCTTCTCCTGGGCACCAGTGACACTGGCAGGGGCAGCGGTGTGGGACCGGGAGGGGGCTTGCAGGAGAGCCGCCGGGGGAAGCAGGGAGCTTGCATGAGCTTATTGGGGAAGCCGCTGTTGTACAACAGCAGCCAGAGCTGCCGGAGGAACGTGAAGTACCGGAGGCTGCATAACTACCTGTGCAACGTGCTGGAGAGACCCCGGGGCTGGGCATTCATCTACCACGTCTTTGTGTGAGTACCGGACACCGTGCTGCTGTGTATAATGCACCGCCACTCGCCACATGTGGGCATGGCCCTGGCATCCAATACATATCAGGGAAAGCTATACTGTGCATTTATAATGTGTGCAGGGTGCCAGGGAGGTCCAGCAGTGTCTGTCACTTGGAGATGTCAGGGGCAGAGCTCCTGGAGACACGACGTATCCTCATCCACACACTCTTCTGTGCGATTCCTCTGCTCTGTCACATGAAGCCACATATTCTTCTCCAAAGTACAAGCCCTCCTCAGTCAAACTGATTCCCTGCCCTCTGTGGAGGCACCATGCCCAGCAGATCCTTTGTACAGCACATTGACACCAGGTTACACACCAAGATGTTCTCCACTCCCAGCCCCTGACAACCTGTGTGACACCCTTTCACAAAGTGCTACCTCCAGCCAGAGCCCTGCTGTTAACTGCCCCAATCTCCTTGCTGTGATGCATAAAGAAGCATGTGAGGGTTACAGAGTGCCCATGGAGCCCACATCCTAGAAGCGGATCTGCCCAGCTGATGCCACTCCTGGAGAGTCCTGTAAACTGGAGACTGTACGGAAACTAATAGTATACACTACATAACCCTGACAGCCTGCACAGTCACATGTGGGCACAGCCCTGGCATCCAATACATGTCACAGAGAGCTACACTGTGCAGTATAGCTTATAATGCACAGTATAGCTCTCTGTGATATGTATTGGATGCCAGGGCTGTGCCCACATGTGACTGTGCAGGCTGTCAGGGTTATGTAGTGTATATTAGTGTACATACAGTCTTATCATTTATAAGACTGTATGTAAATAATATACACTACATAACCCTGACAGTCTGCACAGCCTGGCCCCTTCTTACCCCCAGTATTTGCGGCTCCTCAAGTCCTCTCAGGGCTGTTTACATCGGGTCGGGCTCTGCTTCCGGTCTGCGGCCTGGGCCCAGCATATTGAATCTGGAGGTGAGGCGGCGGGAGCCACTTGCAGGAAGAGTGGGGCGGCCACACACAGGACAGCCAGCCAGGCCGGGCCAGGAGGATCACGGGCTGCCGCTCACAGCGACATCAGGTGGTCGGAGGGAGCAGTGCCGCTCAGCTCCACCCACCAGCCACCACTACATGAGAGCTTTCGGATTTGGGGCACCGGCCGCCGAAAAAGTGCAGGCATATCTTAAAGCGGCCCCAGGGCCGGCAGCCTACCGGGAAATTTCCCGGTATCCCGGTAGGCCAGTCCGGCCCTGGTAATGCACGGAGATACTGCAGAGTACTAGTAGAGGTCGCACAGTCAGGAACAAAACGCTGTTGAGCAGGGGGGTGCTACTATACAGCGCATGCACCCCTGCTCTATACCCCAGTGGACAATACAGAGGGCAGCAGATGGCTGTCCACTATATAAAAAGGCCACTCGGTACCTACAGCAAGTTCCTATATTAATGCAGCACATAATAACTACATGATGGTCGCACTGTATAAATTGTACATGATGTTACTGTGTCCACTGGCTAAATTAGGCCAGTGTCTACTGATGATCTTATTAATATGTATGCTGGCCTCGCTGTACTTAGAAACAAAAGGTATACTGCTAATATTTTTCTTGTCTTTTTCCTTAAATGATTGTTGTCTATACCTCTGGTGTACACGAGATCGTTGTTCTTGCACCTAGATTTAAAGGACTGTGTCATGGTATCCAAAGTCTTCTCCAATACATCCTCGTCACTAATGATCCTCATTGCTCTGATGTATTTACTAAATGGCAATGACTGGACCATCTTGCAGAGATGTGCACTATCGTACCTGAGTATAGTATTTTTATCTGTTGATTTTACATACAGATCGGTCCCCAAAATTGTACCTTGGACATATACATATACATTCACGTCCAAAAAAATGAAACATTTCCTGTGAAAATTCGAAAGTGTATTGTACATTAGGGAATAAGCCATTTAAAAAAGAATGAAATGATTCCAGTTCCAATACAGTACCAGTCCAAATAACAAAAATATCATCTATGTATCTCCACCACCTCAGCACATGGCTGAAGTGGTGGGACACATAGACATACTGTTTTTCCATACAGGCGACGACCATCTTTGCGTAGGTCGGCGCCACATTCGTGCCCATGGCCGTCTCCCTAATTTTCATATAATAATCATCTCCAAATAAGAAATAATTATTATTAAGTACCAAGTGTAATATGGACAAAATAAAATCCCTAGATTCTGGTGTGAAGTTGGACGTATTCAAAGCCTCCTCAATTGCCATCATACTGATATCATGCTGTATGGAAGTATAAAGGCTAACTATATCAAAAGAGGCTAAAATCGCCCCTTCCGGTACAGTTACATATAAAAAATAAGTAGTATCCTGTATATAAGACTCCGCCTTTCTGGAGTATTGATTTAATATTTTATCCCAAAAAACTGAAGCATTATTTAGCATAGACCCCGTGCTGGAAACAATGGGTCTACCTGGTGGACATTGCAAGTCTTGAATTGGTGAAAAAATGTGAAGTCCTTTATTCACCCACGCAACGTTTCAGTCCGCTTGCTGAGACCGTTCTCAAGCAACATTTACAAAAGCTCAGTGCATATATATATATATATATATATATATATATAGGGTATCAAACACTTACATGATTAAATATCATTAAATAAAACAGAATATCAGAATAGCATGATATCACATATAAAATAGAATCGTGTACCTACATTTCAAGTTCCACCAAGTATATAATGTCATAATCTTTGTCCATCTGGCTACCACTTTAGAAAAGACATGTCATAGTGCAAAATTAATAATAATAGAGATGGCCCTGCGGTTTGCCTGGCAGTCGTTTAGTGGAAAACTTTGCTCATTCGCGGTTCGCTGAACATGCGAACATATGGCGATGTCCACTGGCATCATATTCTTTTGCATTGTGCCGAACTTTGACCCATGACACATCCATCAGATGGTACAGGACAGACAATTGAGACGTTTCAACACATGGACACACCCCTACCCTATAAATAAACCCGATCTAGCCGCCATTTTACATTCAGTCTTTTGCCAGTGTAGGGAGAGGTTGCTGTGTGGAGCAGGGACAGACTGTTAGGGACACCAAACGCTAGCTAATAGGGCCACAAAAGTCCTTTTAAGGACTGATATAGGTGGAGATATCGATAGGTGTGACATACTGAGGGGTGTAATATACTTATAATATACTTTCTAACATAGAAAGTACATTATAGTGCATTTGTATTGTACAGCAGTTGTGTGCGGTTCTGCAGAGGGACAAACGCAATTGGAATAACTAATTGCAACTGTGTGATAAACCTGTTGCCCCAAAATAAACTAATTAAGGGGTTTGATTTACCTGCTTCCTGCAAATACTCATTAACCACTTAAGGATAGTGGCGTCGCTAGAGGGGGGCGAGGGGGGGCAATTGCCCCCCCTATGTTGTTCCTTGCCCCCCCAGGTGCCCCCCCGCTGATTCCCCCGAGTGAATACTAATGAGCGCTTCCATTAAGGAAGCGCTCATTAGTACAGAAGGACCAGGAAGTGGTGAACGCTCTGTACTCACCACTTCCTGGTCCTCGGCTGTCGGCTGTGCAGGGCTGCGCACAGCGTGAGGTCGCTCTGTGACCTCACGCTGTGCGCGCCAGTTTAGAGCACGCACAGTCGACTGAGGAGGGAGAAAATGGCAGGCGGCGTCCGTCCAGGAGCAGGAGAGGTAAGTGTTTTTTTTTTTTATTTTATAAAAAATGTGGCTGCTGGGGGCATTATGGGGGCTAATAGGAGGCATATGGGGCTAATTGGAAGCATATTTGGGGGCTAATTGGAGGCATATTTGGGGGCTAATTGGAGATGTATGGGGGCATTTGGAGGCATATTTGGGGGCTAAGTGGAGGCATATTTGGGGGCTAATAGGAGGCATATGGGGCTAATGGGAGGCATATGGGGCTAATAGGAGGCATATGGGGCTAATTGGAGGCATATGGGGGCTAATAGGCATATGGGGCTAATAGGCATATGGGGCTAATAGGAGGCATATGGGGGCTAATTGGAGGCATATGGGGGCTAATTGGAGGCATATGGGGGCTAATTGGAGGCATATGGGGGCTAATTGGAGGCATATGGGGGCTAATTGGAGGCATATGGGGTCTATGGGGCTAATTGGAGGCATATGGGGGCTAATTGGGGGCTAATTGGAGGCATATGGGGGCTAATTGGAGGCATATGGGGGCTAATTGGAGGCATATGGGGTCTATGGGGCTAATTGGAGGCATATGGGGTTAATTTGAGGCATATGGGGGCTAATTGGGGGCTAATAGGAGGCATATGGGGGCTAATTGGAGGCATATGGGGGCTAATTGGAGGCATATGGGGTCTATGGGGCTAATAGGAGGCATATGGGGGCTAATAGGAGGCATATGGGGGCTAATAGGAGGCATATGGGGGCTAATTGGAGGCATATAGGGGCTAATTGGAGGCATATAGGGGCTAATTGGGGGCTAATAGGAGGCATATGGGGGCTAATTGGGGGCTAATTGGAGGCATATGGGGGCTAATTGGAGGCATATGGGGGCTAATTGGAGGCATATGGGGTCTATGGGGCTAATTGGAGGCATATGGGGTTAATTGGAGGCATATGGGGGCTAATTGGGGGCTAATAGGAGGCATATGGGGGCTAATAGGAGGCATATGGGGGCTAATAGGAGGCATATGGGGGCTAATTGAAGGCATATGGGGGCTAATTGGAGGCATATGGAGCTAATTGGAGGCATATGGGGGCTAATAAGAGGCATAATGGGGGCTAATTAGAGGCATAATGTGGGCTAATGAGGCATAATGGGGGCCAATGGGGCTAATAAGAAGAATAATGGGGGCTAATGAGGCATAAGGGCTTATATGGGGGCTGATATGGGAGTGATGAGAGGCATAATGAGGGCTAATGAGAGGCATAATGTGTCATCCACAGATCCCCCATAACAGTGTGTCTTCCACAGATCCACCATAACAGTGCGCCTGTGCACTGACGAGAGACAGAAAGAAGGGGAAAGAATCCGTGGAAGCAAGCAGAGGACAGCACAGCAGACGACTGAATAGCTTCTTTTGTAAGTAAATTGTTTTATTATAACTGTATCCCTGCAGACCGCAACTCTCTCGTATTTTGTAATCTTATTTTGTTTTTGCCCCCCCATTTTTGACTGTGGTATCTTTGTGCCCCCCCTATATATTGTTCCTAGAGTCGCCACTGCTTAAGGACCACAGGTTTATACCCCCCTAGTGACCAGGCCCTTTTTTACAAATCGGCACTCCACAACTTTAGCAGTTTATTGCTCAGTCATGCAACTTACCACCCAAATGAATTTTACCTCCTTTTCTTCTCACTAATAGAGCTTTCATTTGGTGGTATTTCATTGCTGCTGACATTTTTACTTTTTTTGTTATTAATTAAAATTTAACGATTTTTTTGCAAAAAAATGACATTTTTCACTTTCAGTTGTAAAATTTTGCAAAAAAAACGACATCCATATATAAATTTTTCGCTAAATTTATTGTTCTACATGTCTTTGATAAAAAAAATGTTTGGGTAAAAAAAAAATGGTTTGGGTAAAAGTTATAGCGTTTACAAACTATGGTACAAAAATGTGAATTTCCGCTTTTTGAAACAGCTCTGACTTTCTGAGCACCTGTCATGTTTCCTGAGGTTCTACAATGCCCAGACAGTAGAAAACCCCCACAAATGACCCCATTTCGGAAAGTAGACACCCTAAGGTATTCGCTGATGGGCATAGTGAGCTCATAGAAGTTTTTATTTTTTGTCACAAGTTAGCGGAAAATGATGATTTTCAGCTAAGTCTCATATTCCACTAACTTGTGACAAAAAATAAAAAATTCTAGGAACTCGCCATGCCCCTCACGAAATACCTTGGGGTGTCTTCTTTCCAAAATGGGGTCACTTGTGGGGTAGTTATACTGCCCTGGCAATTTAGGGGACCATATGCGTGAGAAGTACTTTGCAATCAAAATGTGTAAAAAATGGCCTGCGAAATCCGAAAGGTGCTCTTTGGAATGTGTGCCCCTTTGCCCACCTAGGCTGCAAAAAAGTGTCACACATGTGGTATTGCCGTACTCGGGAGAAGTTGGGGAATGTGTTTTGGGGTGTCATTTTACATATACCCATGCTGGGTGAGATAAATATCTTGGTCAAATGCCAACTTTGTATAAAAAAATGGGAAATGTTGTCTTTTGCCAAGATATTTCTCT
This sequence comes from Bufo gargarizans, assembly GCF_014858855.1. NCBI lineage: Eukaryota > Metazoa > Chordata > Amphibia > Anura > Bufonidae > Bufo > Bufo gargarizans. The sequence goes on from NC_058081.1 coordinate 555,148,043, forward strand.
CACCCAGCATGGGTATATGTAAAATGACACCCCAAAACACATTCCCCAACTTCTCCCGAGTACGGCGATACCAGATGTGTGACACTTTTTTGCAGCCTAGGTGGGCAAAGGGGCACATATTCCAAAGAGCACCTTTAGGATTTCACCAGCCATTTTTTTACAGATTTTGATTTCAAACTACTTCTCACGCATATGGGCCCCTAAATTGCCAGGGCAGTATAACTACCCCACAAGTGGCCCCATTTTGGAAAGAAAACACCCCAAGGTATTCTGTGAGGGGCATGGCGAGTTCCTAGAATTTTTTATTTTTTGTCGCAAGTTAGTGGAATATGAGACTTTGTAAGGAAAAAAATCAAAATAAAAAAAATCATCATTTTCCGCTAACTTGTGACAAAAAATAAAAAATTCTAGGAACTCACCATGCCCCTCACGGAATACCTTGGGGTGTCTTCTTTCCAAAATGGGGTCACTTGTGGGGTAGTTATACTGCCCTGGCATTCTAGGGGCCCATATGCGTGAGAAGTAGTTTGAAATCAAAATCTGTAAAAAATGGCTGGTGAAATCCTAAAGGTGCTCTTTGGAATGTGTGCCCCTTTGCCCACCTAGGCTGCAAAAAAGTGTCACACATCTGGTATCGCCGTACTCAGGAGAAGTTGGGGAATGTGTTTTGGGGTGTCATTTTACATATACCCATGCTGGGTGAGAGAAATATCTTGGCAAAATACATTTCCCATTTTTTTTATACAAAGTTGGCATTTGACCAAGATATTTATCTCACCCAGCATGGGTATATGTAAAATGACACCCCAAAACACATTCCCCAACTTCTCCTGAGTACGGCGATACCACATGTGTGACACTTTTTTGCAGCCTAGATGCGCAAAGGTGCCCAAATTCCTTTTAGGAGGGCATTTTTAGACATTTGGATCCCAGACTTCTTCTCACGCTTTAGGGCCCCTAAAAAGCCAGGGCAGTATAAATACCCCACATGTGACCCCATTTTGGAAAGAAGACACCCCAAGGTATTCAATAAGGGGCATGGCGAGTTCATAGAAAAAACATTTTTGGCATAAGTTAGCGGAAATTGATTTTTTTTTAGTTTTTTCTCACAAAGTCTCAATTTCCGCTAACTTGGGTCAAAAATTTAAAACTTTCATGGACTCAATATGCCCCTCAGCGAATACATTGGGGTGTCTTCTTTCCAAAATGGGGTCAGTTGTGGGGTGTTTGTACTGCCCTGGCATTTGAGGGTCTCCGCAATCATTACATGTATGGCCAGCATTAGGAGTTTCTGCTATTCTCCTTATTTGAGCATACAGGTAATGAGATTTTTTTCCCCGTTCAGCCTCTGGGCTGAAAGAAAAAAATGAACGGCACAGATTTCTTCATTCGCATCGATCAATGTGGATGAAAAAAGCTCTGCCCAAAAAAAAAAGGAGGGGAAAGGCGTCTGCCAGGACATAGGAGCTCCGCCCAACATCCATACCCACTTAGCTCGTATGCCCTGGCAAACCCGATTTCTCCATTCACATCAATCGATGTGGATGAATAAATCATTGCTGGGATTTTTTATATTTTTTTATATATACAAAGTGTTTGCCAAAGCATAGGAACGCCGCCTCCTCCTCAGCTCGTATGCCTTGGCAAACGTATCTGTTACTGCAGAGGAGAAATCTCGTCTTGCAGCGCCGCATACACTGACTTTTGTGTAATCTGACAGCAGCGCAATGCTTCTGCCAGAATGCACATCAGTGCTGCAGCTGCTTGATCGCTTGGTCCACCTAGAAGGTAAAAAAAAAAAAAAAAAAAAAAAAAAAAAAAACCAGGCCGCAACGCAATAAATTTATTAACATTAACTTTTATAAACTTTTGAAACAGAACAATAACTTTTTTGCTTACCGGTGAGTTTTTTTTTTTTTTTTTTTTACCTTTATTGAACAAACCTCTCCTTCCCCATGGGACAATGTGCAAAGCGCAAATCGCCCAGAGATGCGGCGAAGTACATTATGCACTTTGTCCCAGGTGAAAGGAGAGGTTTGTGGCAGCTCTGTGTGAAAGGGCCCTAAGACCCCTGTGTGCCTGTCCTGTGTACGCAATCCCTATGCTAATAGTGTACCTGAGTGTGGAACTTGCGGAAACACTCCCCTATGCATAGGGCAGGCTGGTCAGGACAGTCAGGACAAAAAAAGGTGGTGTCACGCCTTATTCCACCCCTGCTACGGACACGACATCTTTTTCTTGTGGAACGTTGAGTTGGGGTACCAGGATAGACAGACGGGAAGTGTCTGCCATGTAGCCGGCTCACTACATCAGGGCCTTGGGGCACGGACCTTCCTGGATACAGGATTTCCGAAATGATCTCTTCCTGGAATTTTAGGAAGGATCCTGTTCTCCCAGCCTTACTGTAGAGAACAAAACTATTGTACATCGCCAATTGGATCAAATAAACAGACACCTTCTTATACCAGCGTCTGGTTCTGCGGGAAACTAAATAGGGAGCCAACATCTGGTCATTGAAGTCCACCCCTCCCATGTGAAGGTTATAGTCGTGGACAGAGAGGGGTTTCACAATGACTCCAGTTGCCCGTTCAATTTGGACAGTCGTGTCTGCGTGAATGGTGGACAGAAGGTAAACGTCCCTCTTGTCCCTCCACTTCACCGCGAGCAGTTCTTGGTCACACAAGGCAGCCCTCTCCCCCCGTGCAAGTCGGGTACTAACGAGCCGTTGGGGGAAGCCCCGGCGACTAGGTCGCGCTGTGCCACAGCATTGAATTCCGACTAGATGTAAGTGCCGAAAGAGGGCCACGCTTGAGTAAAAATTGTCCACGTATAAGTGGTACCCCTTGTGGAGTAAGGGTGACACCAAGTCCCAGACAATCTTGCCACTGCTCCCCAGGTAGTCAGGACATCCGACCGGCTCCAGTTTTGAGTCTTTTCCCTCATAGACCCTAAAATGATATGTATAGCCTGTGGCCCTTTCACAGAGCTTATACAGTTTGACCCCATACCGGGCGCGCTTGCTGGGGATGTACTGTTTTATGCCAAGGCGCCCGGTAAAATGTACTAGGGACTCGTCTATGCAGATGTTTTGATTAGGGGTATACGCATCTGCAAATCTGGATGACAAATGGTCTATGAGGGGCCGAATTTTATGGAGCCGGTCATAAGCAGGGTGGCCTCTTGGATGACAGGTGCTATTGTCCGTAAAATGCATAAAGCACATGATGGCCTCAAAACGTGCCCTAGACATTGCAGCAGAGAACATGGGCATGAAATGTATTGGGTCTTTAGACCAATATGACCGCAATACATTTTTTTTAGTTAGACCCATGCTGAGGAGAAGGCCCAAAAAAAATTTAAACTCGGAAACGGTGACTGGTTTCCACCGGAAAGGCTGGGCATAGAAGCTTTCCGGATTGGCGGTAATAAACTGTGTGGCGTAGCGGTTGGTTTCTGCCACAACTAGGTCATAGAGATCCGCGGTGAAGAACAGCTAAAAAAACTGAAGGGCCGATCCTAAATGAGCCGTCTCCACGCGAACTGCAGACTGGGCGGTGAAAGGGGGCAATACGGGTGCAGCGGAATCAGGGGATTGCCAATTAGGATTTGCCAGCACCTCTGGGAGACTAAGGGTTCTACGGGCCTGTGAACGCGGTGGCTGCGACAGGGGAGTTATTGCACGTGCCACCGTACCAGCTGGAACTGCCCTTCTGGTGCTCGCCACTTCACCAGGGAATACGGCAGTGCTGGTAGAAGGTCCAGGCTGTGCTGCGCTGCTGGTGTATGCCGCACCATAAACAAGATCAGCGCTAGCACCACTCTGCTGCAAATGAGGATCATCATGCAGGGTATGCAGAACCCTGACATGGGATCGGGTACGTCTGGCCGTAGCAGGGACCTCTACCTCGTCATCCTCACTAGCCGTTAGAGTGCCACTGCTGTCTACAGGTTCATATTCTGAACCACTGGATTCAGCGGATGAGGCGTCCCCATCGCTTTCATCCATCACGGCCAGAATCCTGTAGGCCTCTTCAGCGGAATACCTCTTGTTTGACATTTTGGATTCACTAAATTTAGGGGGTATTCCTCTGAGACTACCCGGGAAAAAGACCAAACCTGCTTAGTAAAAGGGAGTGCTTGCGAAGTAAAGCTGCGATCGCTAATAAAGATCCAAAAAGCTCAAAAGTGATCTTTATAGCGCCGCAGCGATTTTACTGTGTTTTTGCAGTGATCAGAAAAATTCTGTCACTGCGGCGGGGCGGACTGAACGCAAGTGTGCGCACAAGATCAGGCCTGATTGGGCGAACACTGCGTTTTTTGTAGAACCTAAGGTGACCCTAATGTACTTATATAGATCTGATTGCGATCAGTATTGATCACTTACAGATACTATATAGTACTAGTGCTGATTAGCGACAGTGATGACGCTAATCAGCGACTAATCGGTGACTGCGGTGCGGTGCGGTGGGCGCTAAACTACCTAGCAAGTAGCTAACTACCTGGCAGGGATGAGGGACCCTTACAGGGGGGGTGATCAATGACAGGGGGTGGACAAGGGGGTGATCAGGGAGTCTAATATGGGTGATCAGGTGCTAAATAAGGGGTTAATAAATGACAGGGTAATATCTAATGTGTAGTGTGGTGTTTGGTGCTACTTACTGAGCTGCCTGTGTCCTCTGGTGGTCGATCCAAGCGAAAGGGACCACCAGAGGACCAGGCAGCAGTTATATCAGACGCTATTTTCAAAATAGCGTCTGACATAACCATTTCATTGGACGATTCAAAAATCTACAGCCTGCCAGCCAATGATCGCGGCCGGCAGGCTGCAGATGAACTTGTGCACTATGCGTTCCTGTGAACGCGCGCTCCTGTGTGCGCGCGTTCACAGGAAATCTCGGCTCACGCGAGATGACGCCAATCGGCGTTAGCGTAGCCTGGGAGCGCCGCAGAGATGACGCCTTTCGGCGTTAGCGTAGAGGTAAGTGGTTAAGGGGTTCTATATACCTGCTTCCACAAATAATGCTCTTCTATAGGGACTTTGTCACAGGGTCATTTTGAAAATGATAGGCAGAGGAAGAGGCAGGCCATACCGCAGGGGTGGTAGGGGTCGGGCAGGTGCACCAGGCCAGAGCCTAAGTGGGAAGTTGGAGAAGGTGCGTGCAATTACCTTAAAAGACGCACCAGAGTTGGTTGAGTGGCTCACTCAGCCTTCCACTTCTGCACCCTCCTCATCCTCTGTATCAGCACCCTCCTCACTCTCTGCTGTGTGCACCTCCAAAGACACCACCACCACCACCACCATAGCCCCTCCACTCGAATCAAAGGAATTATTTTCCCATCCTTTCCCAGACCTTACCGATGCGCAGCCATTCTTGGCATCAAATCAAGAAGAGGAAGTAGCAACGGCCACCACCAAGCGGTCTGACGACAGTACCCAGGTCAGCCCAAGGAGGGTGGTCCCCGCTGTTGCTGCCTACTCCGAGATCTCTAATGTCAGTGGTTGTGAAGGTGATGATGATGACGTGTGGATGGACGTCACGTGGGTGCCCACAATAGAGGAAGAGGAAGGTAGTTCAGAGGGAGAGATGGAGCAGCAGATAGAGAGGAGAAGCAGGCAGAACTCGCAGTGCACAGGGGGCAAAAAGCAGACTGCAAATTTATCTGGAGCGAGCCATCCACCATGCATGGCCACATCTGGTGCTCCCAGGACGCTGGCACATGGCTCCGCAGTATGGGCTTTTTTTATGTGTCAGATGCTGACAATAGTGTTGCAATCAGCAGCCTGTGCTGTCAACGCATAAGTCGCGGTAAACCCAACACTCACCTAGGGACGACTGCCTTAAGAAGGCACCTAGCCTCCCATCACCGAGCTCAGTGGGAGCAACACCATCAGAACCCACAAAGCCACACTCCCGGCGCTCCACATCCTGCCTCTTCTTCTCCTCTCTCCTCCCATTTGTCCTCCACTCCACCTTCCACCGCGCAGTCGTCGCGTTCATCTGGCAAAAAAGGCAGGCTTCCGTGGCCCAAATGTTCGAATGTAAAAAGTTGTGACGCCAGATAACCCTCCTGCCCAACGGCTGACCGCTGGCTTGTCAGAACTGCTAGCCCACCAACTACTGCCATATAAACTGGTGGACTCAGAGGACTTTAGAAAATATGTGGCCATTGGTACACTACAATGGAAGGTCCCCGGAAGGAAATATTTCTCCCAGAAGGGCATCCCAGAGCTATATGGCCATGTTCAGCGACAAGTGAATGTATATCTGGCACACAGTGTCGGTGCCAAGATACATCTGACCACAGACACATAATTTAGCAAACACGGGCAGGGAAGGTACATATCTTTTACTGCCCACTGGGTAAACCTTCTGATGGCTGTCAAGCATGCAACCCGTGGCACCCGTGTGGATTTGGTGTTACCGCCACGGATTGCATGCAGGTCTGCCTCTTCTTCTCCTCCTCCTACCCCATCCTCCGTCTCCTCCTCGGCTGACTCCTTCTTTTTCACTGCTACCGTCTCTTCCGCTGCACCCCCCTCAGCCATGCATGGCACGCATCCTGAACTTAGTTGTGCAGTGATTCGTTGCCAAATACCCCTTGGTCAAGGACGTCTTGCGGTAGGCCAGGAAAATCTCTGGCCATTTTAGAAGATCTTACACGGCCATGGCTCGCCTTTCTGATGTTCAGTGGCAACACCACTTGCCCATCAGACGTCTGATTTGTGACTGCCCGACACGCTGGAACTCCACCAAAACAGACACAGAAGTAAAAAGGGAAAATTACTTATCTAGAGATGTGCTGGAGCAGACAATCCACCAAACTTTAGAGCTCACACAAGGCAGAACTGTAGCTGGAACTCACATTCTTTTCTCAGGACCGTATCCCCTCCAATGCACCAGGTACTGAAGGGAACCCCGAAGAACACGTGAGTTGAGAATTCTAGAGATCTGTAACTTCAGATTACCATCAACCAAAACAGGAGGAGGAGGCAAAGGAGATGGTTCCGCAGGTTCCACATATTTCTTCAACAAGAATGTGTGAAACACATTATGGATCTTCCAGGCCTGCGGAAGTTCCAGACGAAACGCCACCAGATTGACAATTGCCGAGATTTTGTAAGGGCCAATAAATCTTGGACCCAATTTCCAAGAGGGTACATTCAGCTTAATGTTCTTAGTGGACAACCACACCAAATCACCCGCACACAGGTCCGGACCAGTCATACGTCTCTTGTCAGCCATCCGTTTATATATATCACCCATTTTTTTTTATTAACTTGAATCTTCCACCAGATAGATGACAAAGAGGAAGAGAATATCTCCTCTTCCGGTATCCCAGAAGATTCGGTCCCAGAAAAAGTACCAAACTGAGGGTGAAAACCATATGTGCCAAAAAATTGTGACTTATTAGTTGACTCCTGCCTACGGTTATTCAAGGCAAACTCAGCTAAAGACAAGAACGAGGACCACTCATCCTGATTCTCAGTGACAAAACACCTCAAATAGGTCTCCAGGTTTTTGTTAGTGCGCTCAGTTTGACCATTTGACTGAGGATGAAAAGCTTAAGAGAAAGACAACTGAATACCCAGACGAGAACAAAACGCCCTCCAAAACCTGGAAACAAATTGCGTCCCCCTATCAGACACCACATCAGAGGGAATGCCATGTAATTTCACAATGTTATCAATAAAAACCTGAGCGAGAGTTTTTGCATTGGGCAAACCTGATAATGGTACAAAGTGAGCCATCTTACTGAAGCGGTCCACTGCCACCAAAATCACAGTTTTCCCAGAGGAACTTGACAAATCAGTAATGAAGTCCATGGACAAATGCGTCCAAGGACGAGATGGGATGGACAAAGGAAGAAGAGATCCTGATGGCCGAGTGTGAACCACCTTTGCTCGTGCACAGGTCTCCCAAGCAGCTACATAACCCTCAACACCTTTACGCAACCCTGGCCACCAGAATCTCCGGGAAATAAGATCTACATGGATCTACTTCCAGGATGTCCCGCAAGAATAGTATCATGATGTTCCTTGAACACCTTGTATCGCAGTTCAGAAGGAACAAACAACTTGCCTGGAGGACAAGAATCAGGTGCCTCCTCTTGAGCCCCCAACACTTCTGTCTCCAGCTCGGGGTAAAGAGCGGAAACCACCACCCCATCAGCCAAAAACGGAGTGGGATCCTCCGAATCTCCCCCCCAGGAAACCTATGTGACAACGCATCCGCTTTGACCTTTTTTAATCCCAGGGCGATAGGTGACCACAAAATTGAACCTGGTAAAAAGCAATGACCATCTAGCCTGCCTAGGATTCAAACGCTTTGCAGATTGCAGGTAAGCCAGATTCTTATGGTCAGTAAATACCGTAATCGGATGAGTAGCCCCTTCTAGCCAATGATGCCACCCTTCAAAGGCCAATTTGATGGCCAACAACTCTCTATTCCCAACATCATAATTTCTTTCGGCAGCCAAGAGTTTCTTGGAGAAGAAAGCACACGGGTGATATTTGCTAAGAGAGGGACCCTGCGACAAAACTGCTCCGACTCCCACTTCTGACGCGTCAACCTCCACAATGAAGGGTTGAGACACATCAGGTTGCATCAGAATGTGAGCAGAAGCAAAACATTTCTTAATAGCAGAAAAAGCCTGTAATGCCTCATCCAACAAGACAGAGAAGTCAGCGCCCTTCCTAGTCATATCTGTGAAAGGTTTGACAATGGTGGAATAATTGAGGATGAATTTTCTGTAGTAATTAGTAAATCCTAAAAAACACATCAGAGCTTTCTGATTCTTCGGCCGGTCCCATTCCAGTACCGCACGGACCTTTTCAGGATCCATACGAAAACCGGAGGCAGATAGCAAGTAACCCAAAAACGGCAGCTCCTGAACAGCAAACACACATTTTTCCAACTTAGCATACAATTTATTCTCCCGACAGATCGATAACACTTGTCTCAAATGATCCTGATGAGTCTTCATATCGGGTGAGTAATCTAGTATGTCATCGAGGTAAATAACAACGAACCTCCCCACCAAATGATGAAAAATGTCATTGATAAAGCGCTGAAAGACTGCTGGAGCATTAGTTAAACCAAAGGGCATGACTAGGTTCTTGAAGTGACCCTCGGGGGTATTGAAGGCCGTTTTCCATTCATCTCCTTCCCTGATTCTGATCAGATTATAAGCTTCTTTTAAATCCAACTTAGAAAATACCTTGGCACCGACAATCTGATCAAATAGATCCAGAATCAAGGGAAGGGGATAAGGATAATGGACAGTAATAAGATTCAGTTCCCGGAAATCTAGGCACGGTCTAAGGGATCCGTCCTTCTTCTTTATGAAAAAGAAGCCAGCGGCCATAGGAGACTTAGATGGTCTAATATGTCCCCTTGCCAAACTCTCGGCAATATACTCCCACATAGCTACTCTTTCAGGTTGAGAAAGATTATATAACCAAGATTTTGGCAATTTTGCTCCAGGGATAAGATTGACTGGACAATCATACTCTCAGTGAGGGGGCAACTCCTGAGCTCCACCCTACGAGAATACGTCCGAAAAATCGGAAATAAACTGAGGCAACACCTTAGTGGACACCCCCGAAATAGAGGCACTAAGAAAGTTGTTCACACAAAATTCACTCCAATTACTGATTTGTCTTGTTCGCCAGTCAATGGTAGTTTTTTTTTTTTTTTTTTTATCAACCATGATAAACCCAGAACCATCGGAGCAGGAAAACCTTTCATAACAAAACAAGAAATGAACTCAACATGAGAATCACCCACCCTCAAATGAATATCCTGAACAATATGAGTAAGACATCTTTGCGAAAGGGTGGCGGAATCTATAGCAAACACTGGTATCTCTTTGCTTAATGCGCTAGTTTTAAAATCAGGACTCTGAAGAAATTGTCAAAAAATACCTTTAACTAAAAATTTCCAGAGTCTAGCGCCACCATAGCAGGCAGGAGGAATCAGGTACTGTAGGTAGTATACGAATATGCCTGCTCTGACTCCCCATTCACACTACCAAGAGTAAGGGAGGTTTTTTTCCTTTAAAGGAATCCCCTATTTGTTTTTCATTACCACTTCGAGGTTTAATAAAAGGGCACACATTAACAAAATTACCTTCTTTACCACAGAAGTAACGCAGTCTATTCAGCTTCCTAAAATTCCTATTACCAGAGCAAGAAGTAACCTGACCCAATTGCACAATTGCATAGGCTCCTCACCAGTCCTTGATTCAATTGTCATAGTACCCCGAGGGACAGGAGGGACTGATTCCCCGCCAGACAGCACCCCCTGCCCGAGGGGAACCTTGCACCTCTCCCTAAGATGTCTATCAATCTGTACATCCAAAAACATGGCCGCCTCCAAAGAATCAAGATTTTCATGAAATGCAAGGACATCTTTTAATCTCTCAGATAGCCCCTGATAAAACTGACTACAGAGGGCAGGATCATTCCACTCCGAGTCAGTCGTCCATCTTCTAAATTCAGCAAAATACAATTCTGCAGTACGTTCTCCCTGGCACAAGCTGTGCAACTTAGATTCAGCCATAGAGACCCGGTCTGGGTCATCATAAATCAGGCCCAGGGCTCTGAAAAATTCATTCACCGATCGGAGGGACTGTGAACCGGTCGGCAGAGAAAAAGCCCAAGACAGCGGTCCCTTTTAACAGAGAAATAATAATCCCTACTCTTTGGTTTTCGTCTCCAGATGAAATCGGACGCAGACGAAAATGCAATTTACAGGACTCCCTGAACCGGACAAAGTTATCACTTCTCCCAGAAAACCTATCAGGGAGAGCGACCTAAGGTTCCAGGCAGACCTGGTTTCCCCGACGGCACCAGACGCCAAAGTACTCTGACAACGCGCAAACGAATTGCGGAGGTCAGCTACCTCCAAAGACAATCCCTGCATGCAATCAACCAAAGCATCAATAGCTTTCGTTTTGCAAACAGCAAGGGAAAAATGACAGTAGGGCGGGTTATAATGTCACGGTAGGTAAGATAAGGGAAGGAAACAGAACACTGCAAAGCAAACAAAATAACTGACTAGGCCCCAAAAGCTAGGGAACAAAGGGGCCACCTCCTAGCAATCCCTAAAACACTTCCCCTAAGCTGCTATGCCCATGTACATATCTCGGTGGTAGTAGACATGCACATGCCCACGTACCTAAGGCTAAAACACACTGAACCAAACCCTCAGCTGTAGGGAAAAGGGAAAGAGACACCCAGCTCCTTCAACACCCGAAGGAGCTAGAGTCTCCCTAGAGGCCTAGTCAAAACAGACACAGAAGGAAAAAGGGAAAAGGACTTATCTAGAGATGTGCTGGAGCAGACGATCCACCAAACTTCAGAGCTCACACAAGGCAGAACTATAAACCACAAAGGCTATAGGGAGAGAGAGAAAAAAATAGCCTCACCAATTAACACCTGGAAGGAGGTGGGATTCTGCTCAAACCCACAACAAAACAAACTGTCAGATCGAGTCACGTGCAGCAATTCTGACAGATCTCCTCAGAACACCCACAGGGCAGGGTGTGACAGGGGGAGGAGGAGCAGGAGAGAGAAGAGCAGGCTGTAAACTTTTATGGGATCCCTAGTGTTGTCCGTGGATGGGGGAGGAGACCGAGGACGACATTCTCCTGGGTGATGAGCAGGAGCCAGGCCGCTCCACCGCTTCCAATTTAGTGCAAATGGGGGCCTTCATGCTCCAGTGTTTGAAGAGGGACCTCCGTATAAAAAACCATAAAGGGCAAGGACCAGTACTGGGTGGCAACGTACTTAGACCCTGGTACATACACAAAATGGCAGACATGTTACCAGCATCACAGAGGGCTGTCAGAATGCAATATTTCCAGGCCTTGCTTCGAGAGATGCTGCATTCTGCTGTTGCGGGCGCTGGCAGAGGAACTTCCACCCACAGAGAAACAGTTGCGAGTACTAATCCTACAGTGAATACAAGAAGAGGGCGGTTTGAAGATGTGTTAGTCACTTCAGATATGAGATCATTCTTGCAGCCAACCCATCGACAGCCGCCCTCCTGATCCAGCCTCAGGGAACGCATAGACTGAGAGGTGTCCGACTACATTGGGTTAACGGCCGATGTAGATGCTCTGAGAAGCGAGGAACCCCTTGACTACTGGATGTGCAGGCTTGACCTGTGGCCAGAACTGGCCCAATTTGCCATGGAACTCTTGGCTTAACCCTCGTCGAGTATCTGTCCAAAAGGACGTTCAGCACAGCAGGGGGGATTGTGACCGATAAGCGCACTCGCCTAGCTCACGACAGTGTGGACAACCTAACATTTGTAAAAGTGAATCAGGCATGGATCTCGGAGGAATTCAACACCTTCCTCATGCCAGCCCACATATATCTGCCACCACCCAGATCAAATAATGGTCCCTGTCTTATGTAAATACAGCAGCATAAAAGGCCTTTTCTGTCTGGTGCATGCCTAATGTTTGGGGCCTTCAACACCTGTGACGACCACGTGTTATCGAATTTCAACTATTATCATTTGTTTGTTTTTTCAAGAGGGGGGATTTCGTTAGCCATGTTTTTAATCCAATTTTATATATTTTTTTATTTTAAACATATGTATTTGACATCTATTTGTACTGGCCTGCAGTAAAATTGATATCCACTGACCATCTAATATACCTCCTGCCACATAATCACTTGATCTTTTATGTACGGTGAATGCATATTTTTTGGGGCCTGTAGTCTACTGGCCTGCAGTAAAATTGATATCCATTCACCGTCTAATATACCTCCAGCCACATAATCACTTGATCTTTTATGTACGGTAAATGCATAATTTTTGGGGCCTGTAATCTAACTGGCCAACAGTAAAATTGTTATACGGTGACCGCCTAATGTTCCTCCAGCCACATTATCAATTGTTCTTTCTGTACGGTAAATGAATAATTTTTGGGGCCTGTAGTCCATTGGCCTGCAGTAAAATTAATATCCATTGACCATCTAATATACCTCCAGCTACATAATCACTTGATCTTTTATGCACGGGGAATGCATAATTTTTGGGGCCTGTAATCTAACTGGCCAACAGTAAAATTATTACACGGTGACCGCCTAATGTAACTCCAGCCACATTATCAATTGTTCTTTTCTGTAAGGTGAATTAATAATTTTTAGGGCCTGTAGTCCATTGGCCTGCAGTAAAATTGATATCCATTGACTGTCTAGTATACCTCCAGCCACATAATCACTTGATCTTTTCTGTACGGCAAATGGCTAATTGTTGGGGCCTCAGAGAAATTCAATACCTGTGACGACCACGTGTTATTGAATTTCACCTATTATCATTTGGGGTTTATTCAAGAGAAGGGATTTCGTTAGTCATTTTTTTATCATTTTATATTTTTAGTTCTTTTAAACATATGTATTTGACATTTATTTGTACTGGCCTGCAGTAAAATTGATATACAATGAATGATCGTCCTCTGTATTGTCCACTGGGGTATAGAGCAGGTGTGTGTGCGCTGTATAGTAGCACCCCCCTGTTCTGTTCCTGGCCTCTACTAGTACTCTACAGTGTCTCTGTGCATTTCTGTCTACATCTTTATGAATGAATCAGCTGTTCGTCGATCCGGTCACTTGATCGATCACGTGATGTCGGTACACTGACATGCTCAGTGTGCCGTCCCACACGTAGAGCAAACAATGCTGGCTGATTACCATGCTGAGCCTGAAACAGGTGAGGGACCCTCTTTTACAGGCTATCACTTTGAACACAGATGTAAAGGATTTATTAATTATTATTAATTATGCACTATGACTAGTGTTGAGCGAGCATGCTCGGCCGAATACCTGTTCGGCTCGAACATCGCTATGCTCGACACATGGCGGTACTCGTCCGAGTACCGCATGTGCTCGAGCGCCATGCTCGAGACTCCTTCCTGCACGTTTTGCGGCTGCTAAGCAGCCAATAAATGCACAGGTAAATTCTGCCATCACTGTAATGCCAGTAGCCATGTTGGCTACTGGCATTACAGTGATTGTCTGGCCGGAACGTGTCATCGGGTGCTGTATAGCACCGATGATGCGGGTTCGGCTCATTGCGAATCAGGGAGAGCTGCAGTTAGGAAGGGAAAGATAGGACTATTGTGTGTGGTGGCAGCAATTTAATCTTGCAAAGTAGTCTGATATTTTTTCCATACTTTGATATTGTTTTTCTATAGAGGGTGTCTGCAGTGACTTGTGAAATCTGTTCAGCAATACCTTCTGTGTGTCAGGGGCAGAGATAGGAAGAATATTATTGAAAACAATTATATTTTTTCCATAATTTATCCACATTTTTCTTATAAACGGTCCCTGCAGTGAATTGTCACATCTGTGCTGCAATAGCGTCTGTCTGTCAGGTCCAGATATTTGGAAAAATATTAGCTACAACAATTTTTTTTTTCCATAATTTATCCATAATTTTCCTATAAACGGTCCCTGCAGTGAATTGTCACATCTGTGCTGCAATAGCGTGTGTGTGTCAGGGCCAGATATTGGGAAAAATATGACTGACAACACAGGTGCTACTGCCGCTAAGGATTGCGGGCCTCAATTCCATCAGAGTTTCCGCCACCATCTACGTTAGTGGCTCCAACCCCCACTTCTTCTCCTCCGCCTCATCCTCCACTTCCACCTCCGAAGTATCAGCGTGCAGCACCAGTCAGTCTCGGTAGCTGGAAGCAGTGTAGCACTGCAGAGCGGAAGCGGCAACAGGCCGCGCTGAAGCTGATCTGTCTAGGTGACAAATAGCACACCGCCGCAGAGCTGTGGCAGGTGACAAGAGACCAGACTGAGCTGTGGCTCTCACCACTCAACCTAGAACCAGGCATGGTTGTGTCTGATAATGGCTGTAACTTGGTGGCGGCTTTGGAGCTGGGCAACCTTAGACACATCCTATGCCTTGCCCACGTATTCAACCTTGTGGTTCAGCGGTTTCTAAAAACATACCCCAATTTGCCTGAGCTACTGGTGAAGGTGCGCCGCATGTGTGCACATTTCCGCAAGTCACCGACAGCTTCAGCCGGTCTGTCAACGCTGCAGCAGTGCTTGAAATTGACGTTCCACATGTTAGCCAGGCTTTGTGAGCAGCAGAGGGCAGTTGTGGAATACTAGCTGTAACATGGTCGTCGTCTTTCCAGTCAGCTTCCGCTATTCACAAGCGAGGAGTGGGCATGGATGTCTGACCACTGTGAGGTTTTATGCAACTTTTAGGAATCAACACAGATGGTTAGCGGCGATAACTCTATTATTGTCACAACCAGACAGCTAAGAAGCTCTGACAGAAGCCTTTCAGAACCTCCTCCTTGAGTTTTCTTTGTTGTGTGTTCAGTTCCTCATCTCGTTAGCCTCTCTCAGCTGTCATGTAGTTGGACTGATTGCTTCCTTTTAAATTCCTCCCCATAATGCATTACTGGGCGGCTTATACTTCTTCCTGGAGTGTGTGTGCATGCTGATCCTATTTCCCAGTCTGCTACTAAGTTAAGTGCTGTACATTTATCTGTTATTTTCTGTTTGCTGGATCCCAGGTGACCCTGACTCCCTCCGTGTCTGGTGTAGGGAGCCGGTGGTCGTGTCCCCTCACTATTGTAGGGTGTTCAGGTGTTATATAGTCGAGGTACGTGGATATGCAACCATCCACCTCTGGGATTTTTGCATAGGCTGAGCAGCCAGGGAAAGTGTCAGGTTTTGTGCAGGGGTCTCCCTTTTGGTTACTTAGCTTTGGATCCAGTGAGTCATATATGCATGTTGCATTGTCTTGTTTCCTGTACACCATCCGTGACAATTATCAGCTTCACCTTCCACCTTCTGTGTCTTCTCAAACGCTTGCTGCTCACAATTAAGGACGACCCTGTGCATGTGGAAGAGGTGGAAATGGGGGAAGACATTACACAGGTTGATGATAGCCAGACCACCTTCAGTTCGTCTTCTCAGCGCGAATTGGAGGCTGAAGAGGAGAAGGAAGAGGAGCAGGAGACGGTTGTCTCAGCTACAGAGGGTAGTACCCATGGAAGTTTATTTCCATCTGTTCTGCGTGGGTGGGCAGAAGAGGAGGAAGAGGATGAGGACATTGGGAGTGATCCTCCTGATGACGACAGCGAAGTCTTGCCTGTTGGTACTCTGGCACACATGGCTGACTTCATGTTAGGCTGCCTTTCCCACGACCCACGCGTTATGCGCATTTTAAACAACACGGATTACTGGTTGTTCACCCTTCTCGAACCCCGCTACAAAGAGAACTTCTCATCTCTCATTCCTCTGTTGGAGAGGACGAGCAAAATGGTGCAATACTAGAAGATCCTTGTAAAAAAATTGCTCCACAATTTTCCATCTGACAACGCTGGAGGCAGAGTCCATACTTCCTTGGCCAACCGACACACAGCAGTTCCAACAGAGGCAGGGCAACACTCTCCAAAGCCTGGGACAGTTTAATGACACCCTGCCTGCACCCTCTAAAAAGAAAATTTTTGGTAAATGGTGAAGGAATACATAGCAGACCGTGTCAGCGTCCTCAATGATCCCTCAGTGCCTTACAACTACTAGGTGCCCAAGCTGGACACGTGGCACGGACTGGCACTCTACACTTTGGAGGTGCTCGCCTGCCCTGCCGCCAGCGTTTTGTCTGAGCGTGTATTTAGTGCTGCTGGTGGCATTATAACAGATAAGCGTATCTGCCTATTAACTGAAAATGCTGACAAGTTGACTCATATAAAAATGAACGGCCTGGATTGACCATGACTTCTCGACTCCACCAGAGGAATGTGTCACCACCAGACATCTGAGAAGCTCTGACAGACGTCTAGAACCTCCTCCTTGAGGTTCCTTTGTTTTGCTTTCGTTTTCTCATCTCGTTAGCCTCTCTCAGCTGTCATGTAGTTGCACTGATTGCATCCCTTTAAATCCTTTTCCCATAGTGCATCACTTTGCGGTTTATACAACTTCCTGGAGTGTGTGCATGCTGTTCCTACTTCTCAGTCTTCAACAAGATAAGTTTTGTTCATTTATTTGTGTTTTTCTGTTTGCTGGATCCCAGGTGACCCTGACTCCCTCCGTATCTAGTGTAGGGAGCCGGTGGTCGTGTCCCCTCACTATTATAGGGTGTTCAGGTGTTATACAGTCGAGGTACGAGGATATGCGATCATCTACCATTGGGATTTTCGCATAGGCTGAGCAGTCAGGGAGAGAGCCAGGTCTGATGCAGGGCTCTCCCTTTTTGTTCCTTAGTTTTGGATCAAGTCAGTCGTATATTCATTTTGTGTTTTCTAGTTTCCTGCACACCTTCCGTGACAGAATGCTGATGAACATAAAGGCTCTTTACATGTGTTGTTTTTAATGTAGTTTATAGACTGTATTCCCATGCACCCCTTCCACCACAAACAAGGGTATATGGTTGAATCTTTCTTTTCTCATCCTCCTCCTCCTCTTTTTTCATATTAACATGCATTGCTTATTCATCACATATAATGCCCTCGCATATATGGCCTTTGAATATAATTTTTTAGAGGGTCCACTCACCAGCAGGCCCTCACATATCAATTTTTAGAGGGTCCGCTCACCAGCAGGCCCACACATCAAATTTTTTACAGGGTCCGCTCACCAGCAGGCCCTCACATCTAATTTTTACAGGGTCCGCTCCCCAGCAGGGTTGTCGCTTGCTGCAGCGCTGGCCAATCGCAGCGCACAGCTCATAGCCTGGGACTCCCAGGCTATGAGCTGTGCGCTGCGATTGTCCAGCGCTGCAGCAAGGGACACGCCTAATACAAAAACTCCGCCCAGTACAACAGAGGGAGCTGCAGACACCGGAGCCTATACCGGGCAAACGGAGCGGCGCCCAGACATACTAGTAAGTGCAGGGGGACCCCTGGGAGCCGCTCTGCCCACTGATATAGTTAGTTTTTAGTTTTTAAACTAGTGAAAGGTCCTCTTTAAATACATATCTTGTGAAAAATTACCAATACAGTTCCTATATAGAGAACTATCGCATGTGATTTTTGTACAGACTTTTTAGTGTCGTTTTTTCAAATGCAAATATAAACGAAAGTTTGTGTGGAAAAATCTTTCGAAATTTTTTCGGAAATCTTCGAAAATTTTAATGGAAGCCTATGTGAAGATTCCCATGAGAAATTGAGTACACAATATCCAGGAAATATATGGACTGCACTGATAAGAAGTGTGATTTATTTGCATGTTGATGTTCTGTTGCTGAAATTCACCAGATATTTGCAATTGAATGTATACTGATTACGTGCTATATACCATCTAGATATAGAAACCACAGGTCTAGAAGAGAAGTATCCATAATCTACGTGCAATTATTACTAACAGAACAGATTAAAATGAAGTAACACTCAGGGCATTTGTACTTATTTAGGATATCATACTTGTACACCTCAGTATCTGTAATTTGTAAATCTGAACAACACAGAAGTAACTGCAACTATTGTTTAATCCTTTTTTATCTCTTGACATTTTACTACATTTGCATTTTATTGTATTTTATTATATTTTATCAAGTACAGTTATAATAAATTGTTCTAACTCTGTGGGGCTCCGCATGTTTGAGTGTGCCAATCCTATATTGACAGTTACATAATTTGAAGGGTGAATTCATTAGATTGCGCACCTACTATGGTTGTGGGGTTAGTGAGCTATTTCCAAGATACCTACTAAGTTTTTACCCCTTTTTTAAGGCCACATATTGTTTAGAAAGATGCAGATGGAAAGAAATCTGTGGAGCTGTATAAAGGTCACCTGCAGATTAATGCAGACCAGGGTCGTAGCTATAGGGGAAGCAGGGGAAGTTTCAGTTTTGGGGCCCTGACCCAGAAGGGGCCCATCCAGGAGGAGGAGTACTAAAGGATTTGGTCAGGGCCCCCTCAACAGTATTACACAATGAAATTATATACAATGACAGTATAGACAGTGTATAAAACGGATGGAACAGCTGCCGGCCATGGTCTGAGAGAGCGATCTTTACTAGCCACAAGAATGGGGGCGGCATGAAAGGAAGGGGTCGCTACTGTGGGATGGAGCCCCATTCAAAAATTTGCTGTGGGCCTGGTCATTTCTAGCTACGCCACTGATGCAGCCCACAAAAGCAAGTTGGGTTTATCGATTCCAAAACCTTAATTAAATTGTGGGCCTGGTGATCAGTTTAAGGCCTTTTAAGCAGCATCAGCAGCAGCATGGTGATAAAAATGAGTGGTAAGGTAACATACTGTGGAGATGGCAGCATGAGTAGGCCACATAGTGGCACAATGACTGAGTCTGGATAAAAGACTGAGGCCACAGATTTAGATGGAAACAAATCTGTAGAGCTGTATGACGGTCACCTGCAGATTAATGCAGCCATCAAAATCAAGTTGGGTTTGTCGGTTCTACCTCAGGTCACAAGCAGGCCCGCAACTCCAATTTTTTACATGGTCAGCTCACATGAAGGCCCTCGCATATAGTTTTTAGAGTGTCAGCTCAGCTGCAGGCCCTCGCATATAATGTTTTACAGGGTCAGGTCACCCGCAGGCACTCGCATATAATGTTTTACAGGGCCAGCTCACCAGCAGGCCCATACCTAAAATCTTTTACAGGGCCAGCTCACCAGCAGACCCATACCTAAAATCTTTTACAGGCTCAGTTCACCTGCAGGCCCGCAACTCATGCCTTGCTTTGAAGTAGTAGCCATAGCCGTTTAACAGGCTCCCTCTCCGAAATCAAACAATGATTCCCCGTTACCGGTGCTCACCATGTTAGGCGCATAAAAGAACATCGAAAGTTGATATGGAAGATACCCAAATGGATCGTGGACGTCACAGGGACGTGCGATCATGCAGATGTTATCTAGAGTCAACAAAGCGGCAGCAGGGCCTCCCCTGTATAACATTTCCTCATCCAAAATACCGCAGTGACATTCCCTGTAATTTTTTATTACTCATTCCAATAACAGGGCTTCTTAAGAGTCCTGTATTGTTATTTATCGTCACTACCTCCACGAGTCGGGAGTGTATGATTTGCGCGCCACCCGCTTGCCTTACTTGGATGTGGTAGCCGTTTCTCAGGCTCCATCTCCGGAATCAAACACTGATTCCCATTACCCATAGTTTACAATGGTTTTGAGCTGACCATTACATCGAAAGTTAATAGACCAGACATCCGAATGGATCGTCGCCGTCACGGGGACGTGCCATCGGCCCCAGGTTAACTAGAGTCACCAAAGCGGCAGCAGGCCACCGCCCATAATGTTTTAGATGGTCAGATCAGTAGGCTCTTGCTCCTAATGTTTTTGAGGGTCACCAACAGGCCATCAATCATAATTTTTAAAGGGTGTGTATGGTGCCCTCCTTTATGTATAACTAAGGGTGTATCGGAGTGCCTCTTCCTTGTAATATTTGGCAGCACTTGCACTCTATATACAAGTAAATATTCAGGAAATAATGTTTTCTATACATTTTTCCTCTAAAATCAATTTTTCCCCCTTGGTTTTGTGCGTATTATTGTCATTATGTAAAAGTGGCGTACTATTCGGACAGCATAGTTCCAAGCGGCGACCAACGAGTCCAAGATGCATCCATTCATCCTTCCCATGCTCTTACAGAATTATTTCGGTGGTGTTACCAACAATTTCTGACATTTTCTTATGAACCAGGCACCCTCCCCTCTTCAAAGCAGGGGGTACCTGGTTTAATGCTCGGGTTCTCCCATTGACTTTCATTATACTCGGGTGCTAGGTCGATGTGTTTGGCCCGAGCACCCGAGCACTACGGTGCTCGATCAACACTAGTTTTTAGATGTTTTTTATAAGGTGGTAGTGAGATGGACACAGATTATGACATTATATACTTGGTGTAACTTGAAATGTATGTACATGATTAGTTTTTTATATGTGATATTATGCTATTCTGATTGTTTTATTTAATGATATGTAATCATGTAAGTGTTTGATACCCTATATATATATACACTGAGCTTTTGTAAATGTTGCTTGAGAACGGTCCCAGCAAGCGGACTGAAACTTCACCTGGGTGAATAAAGGACTTCACATTTTTTCACCAATTGGAAGTGCTGCAGTCTTTTTTTTATTCTATCTATCTATCTATCTATCTATCTATCTATCTATGTGTGATGTATTCTTATAAAACAAGGTGACTGGCTAATTGCCAAGTCTGTAGCTATAACATGTGCACAGTCATCTGTAATCAATCGATAATAGACAGGCTTGAAGAGGTTTTCCTTTTTTAGGGATCTTTTGGACAGACCCCTTGACTTGGCTGGGCCTGCAGAGAAAAGCATACTTACCTGATCCCTGGGTTCTGGCTCTTTGGTTCCTTTGCCGATGTGATTCTTTTCTCACATGTCAACATCCAATTTGACGGCTGCTGCAGACAAACATTGGGCGAGCAGTGCTGCTTCCCCCTTGTGTCAAGTCAATGGGTCAATGTGACACAAATAAAATTGTATACAGACCAGAGGTAGACAGCTACAGCCCCAATGCATGTTTCACTGTAGCTTCTTCTGGGGCCTTTAAAACCCCCAGAAGATGCATCTGCGCAGCATGGTAATCACATGGATAAACAAAAGTTCCTCAAACTGAAGACTTTATTGAAATGTACACATGCAATAAAAACTGGATTTTTACTGACGCATTTCGGGCAGCACTAGCCATTTGTAAAAAGAATAAAATATCCCACAAGATAAGGCTACTTTCACACTAGCGTTAATACTTTCTGGTATTCAGATCTGTCATAGGGTCTCAATACCGGAAAAAATGCTTCCTTTTTGTCCCGAATCATTGTCAATGGGGATAAAACGTAACTGAAAAGAACGGAATGCTCCAAAATGCGTTCCGTTCTCATAACAGAGAGCAAAGCGACATGCCTGTGGGGCCCAATGCCACCCAGAACACCCATTTCAAGGAAGGAGGGCATAACTCACTTAGTAATGGGGGACTGTCAAAAAGGGAAGGTGGAGAATAAGATTGTCAGGGTCCAGGCTGTCTGCTCACGTTAACTGAATGTGAGCAGACAGCCTGGACCACTGACGCCTCATTTGACTTGTAGTGCTAGATACTGCATATTCTGGGGTACTGCATTCTGTGGGGTGTTATACGATATACTGCATTCTGTGGGGTACAATATACTGTATATTGTGGGGTGTTATACTATACACTGCATACTGTGCAATATTATATTCTGTATACGGTGGGGTGTTATACTGTGTGGTGTTACACTATATACTACATACTGTAGTATGATATATACTATACACTCGTCTAGAGAATTATTAGTAACACCATACTAATACGGTGTTGGAGCCCTTTTTGCCTTCAGAACTGCCTTAATTCTACGTGGCATTGATTCAACAAGGTGCTGATAGCATTCTTTAGAAATGTTGGCCCATATTGATAGGATAGCATCTTGCAGTTGATGGAGATTTGAGGGATGCACACCCAGGGCACAAAGCTCCCGTTCCACCACATCCCAAAGATGCTCTATTGGGTTGAGATCTGGTGACTGTGGGGCCATTTTAGTACAGTGAACTCATTGTCATGTTCAAGAAACCAATTTGAAATGATTCAAGCTTTGTGACATGGTGCATTATCCTGCTGGAAGTAGCCATCAGAGGATAGGTACATGTTGGTCATGAAGGGATGGACATGGTCAGAAACAATGCTCAGGTAGCCCGTGGCATTTAAACGATGGCCAATTGGCACTAAGGGGCCTAAAGTGTGCCCAGAAAACATCCCCCACACCATTACACCACCACCACCACTAGCCTGCACAGTGGTAACAAGGCATGATGGATACATGTTCTCATTCTGTTTCCGCCAAATTCGGACTCTACCATTTGAATGTCTCAACAGAAATCGAGACTCATCAGACCAGGCAACATTTTTCCAGTCTTCAACAGTCAAATTTTGGTGAGCTCATGCAAATTGTAGCCTCTTTTTCCTATTTGTAGTGGAGATGAGTGGTACCCGGTGGGGTCTTCTGCTGTTGTAGCCCATCCGCCTCAAGGTTGTGCGTGTTGTGGCTTCACAAATGCTTTGCTGCATACCTCGATTGTAATGAGTGGTTATTTCAGTCAACGTTGCTCTTCTATCAGCTCTTCTATCCTCTGACCTCTAGCATCAACAAGGCATTTTCGCCCACAGGACTGCCGCATACTGGATGTTTTTCCCTTTTCACAGCATTCTTTGTAAACCCTAGAAATGGTTGTACGTGAAAATCCCAGTAACTGAGCAGATTGTGAAATACTCAGACCGGCCCGTCTGGCACCAACAACCATGCCACACTCAAAATTGCTTAAATCACCTTTCTTTCCCATTCTGACATTCAGTTTGGAGTTCAGGAGATTGTCTTGACCAGGACCACAACCCTACATGCATTGAAGCAACTGCCATGGTTGACTAGATAATCGCAATAATGAAAAATAGAACAGGTGTTCCTAATAATTCTTTAGGTGAGTGTATATTGTATACTGTGGGGTGATATTATATACTGTGCGGGTGTTATGCTATATACTGTATAACAGCCCTAGGCTTATGATATACTTATTCCACCCCTGGGTATATTGATATCAAGTGGTAAGTAGATTTGTAAAAAATGCTTAGTATAATAGTCCGATCACCATTGTCTGGCAAGAAATAGTTTTTCCTCTGTTAAAACAAGTTGGACCATGCTGGGGCCTTTTGGTTGATCATGATTGACCTTTTCCTTCTTTTTGTAGAACTCGACAGTCATTTATCCTTTTTATCCATGGTCCCTGTGGTATAATATATAGTGGTCATTCAAAGACAATGTTTTCCTAGTGATATCCAGAGAAGCGGTAATTAGAAAACTAAGTGAGCAAAAGCAAAGTAAAGAGAACTGCTGAAGATGTGAGATGTTTCCAATTGTTCTGCAGTCAATGAATATTGAGCAGTTTGAGGATTTGGAGCCAAACCCTTGAGAAATAGCTAAGTATTCACTCTTTTTTTTAGAAATCCCTCAATAATTAGGAGAGGGGTCAAGGCTTCAATAGGGAAATCTTCATATCTTAAGGACAAAAAGTTATATTTGAGGTTTTTAAATAGTGCCAAAAAGCAAGACCAGCAAAGTGAGTATTCACAGCCAGAAAATGCATTTTAATCAGTTCAGTCCTGACAATTTTTTATCCCCTCCTCCTTTGACTGATATTAACAAGGCAATTGCTTATTAGATACAGTGGTCCCTCGAATTACAATAATAATTGGTTCTGGGACGACCATTGTAACTTGAGACCATAACTCTATGGAAAACTGGTAATTGGTTCCAAAGCCCAAAACTGTCGTCCCAAAATAAGAGAAAATGAAGATTACATTTTTTTTTGCAGATAACTAAGATAGATAAAGCAAGTCCTAAAATATAACTTCTTTAGGGTCCTGTACAGTTCACACTATATACCAGAAAAATAACTGGAGCTCCCCTTACCTGGGGTCCAAAGGAGCAGCTCATTCCGACACAGGTAAAGAATAGTACAAAACATATCGTACCACACTGTTCTGTAGAGAGGAGCTACTTAGTACACTTAGTATAGTGGTTAACAGACATAACAAAATACAGTTTAATTCTAAATGGGAAACTATTAGCTTGTACAGTGCAACAAGGGAAGAAATGGGGCACCCTCTTTGGCCTGGGGGAACCTCCACCATTTCCACAATTAACTGTGAGTACTACTACCCATCTTAGCGCTACAACCACCACTCCGATCTCTGCCCTGCACCTCCCCCATGGCTTACCGCACTACGTGCTACTAATTATACTAGTATTAAGGCCAGGGTCTGACTGCTACTCTGTATCCCCTACCGCCATCTGGTTTGTAACATTTTCGAGAGTCAAGAGATTCTGGACACAAATTAATTCTCACAAGGGCTATTGTAAACTAACCACGGCTGGCCTCTTTAACTCACGTCCCCATGACTGCTGTGCATAATAAGTATATGATTGCAGCGGTGATCATGACCTCCCATTTCCCTGTTTCTGATGCAGAGCTTCAAAATCCCCTGTGTAAGCAAAGTTGAATGATAAAATTCTGGTTGTTTTCCACCACCACTAGAGGGAGTATAGATATTTATGTATACTGTATGTACATTAGGCAGAATGTAGTAAGTTCATAAGCTCCCTCTAGTGGCTGCTGGAAGTCAGTGCATTATCATTTAACTAAATCTATGCAGGGAATTTGGAGCTTTATATAAAAACAATCTCTGGCCTCCATAAAGATATATTCATTTATCTGCAAAAAATACTGAACCTAAGGATGGACAGTAGCTCAGATTTACAGCACAGACTGTCTAGACCTGTACTGTTTTTATAACAGTGGCACATGGTAGATGATAAATTTGGTGCAAAGACACAGTTTTGTCTAGCTCTATGCAAACCAATGTTTGTGCAGTACACGAGAACAGGGTCACTGCAAAGGGTTTAACTGATGTAATGTAATATTGCAAAATTAAAGGGTGTGCATTGCTATATTTGTATGGCCAATTAAGGGTTAACACCTTGGCTCATCCTGTAAGATTGCTAGAGGTTGGACCTAAGTCTGCCCCCTGTTTAGTCAGAGTGGAGTGTGCATCTAGCTTTGCTACAGTGAAGACCTACATGTACAAGCTCCTCGGAGCTAGGCCTAAGCTCAGAAAATCTTCAATTATGAGACTTCTACAGCCAAGGAAGCTACTTTATCATCAAAAGTGCTCCAAAGATAAGTAAAGAAGAAGGTCCAGAGTCAGTCAGCAAGGTACTTTGCACATTTATGCCTGATAAACTTTCCTGCTGTGAGAGGGAACATTGTCAACGTATCCTTTCAAGCTCGGAAACGGTTTGATTGACCGAATCTTATATCTGCATCCCTCAGCCTGGGAGAAACACAAGTACCTCATTGACTGCCTATGGTTCTGTTAAGAGAATTTACAGAGGCAGAGAGAAGGAGTACTACAACCTCCGTCGTTGCTGCCGTCTATACACTACTATTGGAGAAGGATGGCACTGTGTTATATGCCTTGGACCTGTGCCTGGTTATTGCCGGATGTACTACTGCTTCTATTCTGCACTTCAGTAAAGAGAAACATATTTATTTACTAGCCTGGTTACTCACTACACTATTCTCTGACCATTGTACCTCCTCTCCTGGCCTGCACGTAGACCAACACCTAACATCAAGGGCATCCCAACTTCCACCAGGTGGGAGTCCCAACACCAGTCACTGTACGGCTCCAGAGAGTGCCAGAGGGAGGACAGCCATCATAATACGTGAGAACCACTGCCATCTTCATTGCAAACACCACTCCCATCTTCCACAGACTCCTCATCAAGTCGCTGCACTTGGCTTAGTTTGACCAAAAGAAACAAACCAATAACCCCAAAGGGAACAAAGAAAACACTCATATAAAATATATGCAGTTTTATTAATACATGAAATATACACAAAATGACTAAAATCAGATGGTCATGGGAGCACGGGGCGCCCCGTGTAGCGGGGCAACAATCCTCACCCTCGCGTGTACCGTACTAACAAGGAAAAAAATGGAGAATCCGGGGATACTAGACCACACACTAGTGGGTCTCATGTAAGTTACCCAAAAATGACATATGACTAGATACATATCCAAATAGTGAATGTGCATAGTAAAACTGCTACCAGTACCGTGTCACAGAAGCTCATGAAAGGTTGTAATGGCCAGCCTGCAATTTGTTAGAAAGCAGAGGATACATAGTAACATAGTACATAAGGACGAAAAAAGACATTTGTCCATCCAGTTCGGCCTGTTATCCTGCAAGTTGATCCAGAGGAAGATAAAAAAACGCTGTGAGGTAGAAGACAATTTTCCTCACTTTAGGGGGAATAAAAAATTCCTTCCCGACTCCAATCAGGCAATCAGAATAAATCCCTGGAGCAACGACCCCTCTCTAGTAGCTATAGCCTGTAATATTATTACGCTCCAGAAATACATCCAAGCCCCTCTTGATTTTCTTTATTGTACTCACCATCACCACCTCCTCAGGCAGAGAGTTCCATATTCTCACTGCTCTTACCGTAAAGAATCCTCATCTGTGTTTGTGTACAAACCTTCTTTCCTCCAGAGATCTGGTCGCAAATGTTAAATATCAACAGAGCAGGGGCATGGCAATGGTAAGCATACTGAGAAAATTACTGATACACATTCACACTAAATCTACACATAGGAATGCGTCAATTACCCATAATGTGTGGAAGCACCGCATGTCTGGACAGGGCTGTACCTCGACGCGCGTTTCACCAGGAAAAGGCTTCGTCAGGAGGCTTAGTTTAAGGCAGAATTTTAAACCAGAATTGTGTTGTAATTTTGGCGCAAAATGTTGCATATTAGGTCACGACTCTTTCCCCACAAATTCCTGTTCATTTTACCTTACGCTGCTCCCCTCGCTGGGCTAGACACACACAATTTCTCTCAGCCTTTCTGATATTAGAGTACGATGTATAAAGCGATGTATATTTTATGTTTGATTGTATTACACAGTTTTTTTGATAACTGCAGAAAACAAATCAAATGTTTCCTATTGAATGACAGTTTATTTTGACAAATACAGTTTGTTTTTTCCAAGCCTTTTGTAATGCAGAGTGGTATGGGTTAATAATCCCCAGTGATGGTGATGCTGATTCCTATAGCCATTTCTAGGCTGCTGTGTGCACGCTGCAGTGAATCAGGCCGGGAAGCCATGAGTACTGCAGAATTAATACTCTGCACCTTACTGTGCTGAGACTGCACTTCCAATGTGTCAAGCAGGGAGCGATAGAGACTGGAATAGATTGAGACAGACACTGGGAAATATAGGCAAGGAAGAATTGAATGTATTGGGGGATGTACTGTGTTAAACCAGATGAGACAGAGGCAGAATGGGGAGACAGTGGAGAATGGGAGAGCGATTGCACTGAATTA
Source organism: Bufo gargarizans (assembly GCF_014858855.1). Taxonomy (NCBI): domain Eukaryota; kingdom Metazoa; phylum Chordata; class Amphibia; order Anura; family Bufonidae; genus Bufo; species Bufo gargarizans. Next base: position 555,175,996 of record NC_058081.1, read on the forward strand.
TAACATGCAAATACACTGTAGATCATTTACACTTGATTGGGTCTGAATAGGGTCTGTTGTAGCGAAGAAAACGTGAATCCAGAGCGCTATATGGATCTCTGTGTGGGTAGCCTGACGTGGAATTACTTAGCAAATAGATATGTTCAATTTCTGGCTAAAAGATGTGATAAAAGGTCATATGTAAGGTTCACATTCACATTTTTACTTAGCTTTTTTTTTAAAGTAATTAGTGAAAATGTAAAATTGTTGCAATATGTGATTGTATTTAACCCATCTTTATTACTAAAGTGGAGAGCTCATAAGGGGTCAGACCTTACGGTAGAATCCCCCCCCCGATTGGTGTGCTTGGCACCCCCACTCTACAATGGTGGAAAGAATCAGGGACACACTCCTGGAAATAAAAACAACTGCTTTTCTGATCTCACAGAGGCAAAAAGCTTGATGGTTGCAACAGTCTTATGACTGGAAACAGGCTTAAAGGGAACCTGTCATCAACTTTATACTACCCACACTAACGGCAGCATAACGTAGAGACAGGTGAGTTGATTTCAGCGGTCTGTCATTTATAAGTTGAAAGTAATTGATTGCTGAAAACCAACATCACAATCATTGCAGACTAGGCCTGGAAAAGAGTCACGGCCACCTGAGAAGAGTCCTGGTTATTCATGACTTCCTCCTCTCCTGCCCACCTGCTGATGACTGACCGTCTTCTACCTAGTTTTCTCCCTTTCTCTCTAGCAGAGAACTGCCAATCATCAGCAGGTGAGTGAGAGCAGGAGATTATGAATAACCAGGACTCTTCTCAGGTAGATTTGACTCTTTTCATGGCCTGTGCTGCAATGATTATGATGCTGGTTCTCAGCAACCACTTACTTTTAGCTCATGAGTGAAACACCGCTGAAATCAGCATTTCTGCCACTAATTTAGGCTACATGCACACGACTGTAGTGTGTTTTGCGGTCTGCAAATCACGGGTCTGCAAAAAACGGATGGCGTCCATGTGCGTTCCGCAATTTGCGGAAAGGCACAGACAGCCTTTAATATAACTGCCTATTCTTGTCTACAAAGCGCGGACAAGAATAGGACATGTTTTTTTTTTTTTTTGCGGGGCCACGGAACGGAGCAACGGATGCGGACAGCACACGGAGTGCTGTCCGCATCTTTTGCGGCCCCATTGAAGTGAATGGGTCCGCATCCAAGCTGCCAAAACTGCGGCTCGTATGCGGACCAAAACAACGGCCGTGTTCATGAGGCCTTATGCTGCCCTCAGTGAGGTCAGCATAAAGTTGATGACAGGTCCCCCTTAATGGTTACAGTCTTACAAGATGCAATGAGCTTGGTGAAATAAGTGGCGTACCTCCAGCAGAGGAAGACCACTCAGCTACTATGGGGCCTGTGGGGGAAGGGGGCCCGGCGTGAAAGATAGGCCACGCCCCCTAATTACAATACAATGGCTCTCCCATCTCCTAAGTCCTCAGGCCCTGCCTTCCAGCTGCACACTCATGGCTTCCCTAGCCCCTTGTGCTTCAGTGGGCTCTTCTCTCCCCTCTCCCTTACTCAGAGCATTCATGCCTGAACACTCTGTTTCTCTGCAGGGAGCTGGGCTGAGCAATCAGCATAAGCAGTTCTATTAGAGCCTGCTGCTGATCGGCTGGCCCAGCACCCAGAAGAGAAACTTTACTAAGTCATGATGCAGGACTTCAGTCATGGCAGGCTGACCCTACCAGGTAGACCTGTCTGTGACTGTGGGACAGCAGCATCAAGAGTAGGAGTGACTGCAGTCTCCAGCGCTGGTTGAAGATTCCACAGTGACAAGGAGCGCCCAGAAAAGGAAGTCAAGCAGAAAGCAGCTTGAGAAAAAGAGTTAATGGATGAGGGAAGTCTGGAAGCCTGAGGCTCAGGAGGAGGATATGGGACTGGGAGGGTGGCACACTATGTAGAAAAAACAGCCGCACCAGTAGAAGGAACAGTTCATGGGGGCATTTTGGGGTAGGGGTATGGCAGTGATGCACTATATTATAGGCAGTAGCAGGCACAATACTGGGGTGGTGGGTATGGTATTGGCGCAGTATATAATAATCAGTAGCAGGCACCAGTACCAGACACAGTTCAAGGGGGGTGGGGGGATTATGGCAGTGGTGCTCTTTATAAAAGGCTGAGCAGGCACATTTTATGGGGTTATGGCACTATATAATATAATAATAAAATATAATAAATGGCAGCAGTGGCAGACACAGTTCATGGTGGGAGGGTATGGTGGGGTGGTGGTGGTGCACTATATAACAGGCAGCAGTAGAGGGCACAGTTCATCGGGTAAGACTAGTTACACACTTGCGATAATATTGTGGTATTCTGCTCTGGCATAGGAGCAGAATTACTAGAATCGCCGTAAGATCCGGCACATGCTGAACACTGCTGGCAGGTAGTCGGAAGGGCCATGGGTGGTAGTTGGAGGGAATAAAAATAGGGCATGGGGGCCCAATTCAGATTCTTGCTTCCAGTGATTTCTATGTATGCCTCTGGTTGAAATGATAACCTATTGCAACAGTACTGTTAGAGCATGGCTGTTCGCAGCACTCTTATAAGCCACTAAAAACATCCAAAGGTGCATTATATTGTGTAGTTCTGTAGTGAACTCCCACACTAGAAATATATTAAAAACTGTTGACTGCAGCTTGAGAATGAAAAAAATAATTATAATCTTGTACTGATCCTAAGTTACAGCCTACAGGGAGTGCAGAATTATTAGGCAAGTTGTATTTTTGAGGATTAATTTTATTATTGAACAACAACCATGTTCTCAATGAACCCAAAAAACTCATTAATATCAAAGCTGAATATTTTTGGAAGTAGTTTTTAGTTTGTTTTTAGTTTTAGCTATTTTAGGGGGATATCTGTGTGTGCAGGTGACTATTACTGTGCATAATTATTAGGCAACTTAACAAAAAACAAATATATACCCATTTAAATTATTTATTTTTACCAGTGAAACCAATATAACATCTCAACATTCACAAATATACATTTCTGACATTCAAAAACAAAACAAAAACAAATCAGTGACCAATATAGCCACCTTTCTTTGCAAGGACACTCAAAAGCCTGCCATCCATGGATTCTGTCAGTGTTTTGATCTGTTCACCATCAACATTGCGTGCAGCAGCAACCACAGCCTCCCAGACACTGTTCAGAGAGGTGTACTGTTTTCCCTCCTTGTAAATCTCACATTTGATGATGGACCACAGGTTCTCAATGGGGTTCAGATCAGGTGAACAAGGAGGCCATATCATTAGATTTTCTTCTTTTATACCCTTTCTTGCCAGCCACGCTGTGGAGTACTTGGACGCGTGTGATGGAGCATTGTCCTGCATGAAAATCATGTTTTTCTTGAAGGATGCAGACTTCTTCCTGTACCACTGCTTGAAGAAGGTGTCTTCCAGAAACTGGCAGTAGGACTGGGAGTTGAGCTTGACGCCATCCTCAACCCAAAAAGGCCCCACAAGCTCATCTTTGATGATACCAGCCCAAACCAGTACTCCACCTCCACCTTGCTGGCGTCTGAGTCGGACTGGAGCTCTCTGCCCTTTACCAATCCAGCCACGGGCCCATCCATCTGGCCCATCAAGACTCACTCTCATTTCATCAGTCCATAAAACCTTAGAAAAATCAGTCTTGAGATATTTCTTGGCCCAATCTTGATGTTTCAGCTTGTGTGTCTTGTTCAGTGGTGGTCGTCTTTCAGCCTTTCTTACCTTGGCCATGTCTCTGAGTATTGCACACCTTGTGCTTTTGGGCACTCCAGTGATGTTGCAGCTCTGTAATATGGCCAAACTGGTGGCAAGTGGCATCTTGGCAGCTGCACGCTTGACTTTTCTCAGTTCATGGGCAGTTATTTTGCGCCTTGGTTTTTCCACACGCTTCTTGCGACCCTGTTGACTATTTTGAATGAAACGCTTGATTGTTCGATGATCACGCTTCAGAAGCTTTGCAATTTTAAGAGTGCTGCATCCCTCTGCAAGATATCTCACTATTTTTTGACTTTTCTGAGCCTGTCAAGTCCTTCTTTTGACCCATTTTGCCAAAGGAAAGGAAGTTGCCTAATAATTATGCACACCTGATATAGGGTGTTGATGTCATTAGACCACACCCCTTCTCATTACAGAGATGCACATCACCTAATATGCTTAATTGGTAGTAGGCTTTCGAGCCTATACAGCTTGGAGTAAGACAACATGCATAAAGAGGATGATGTGGTCAAAATACTCATTTGCCTAATAATTCTGCACTCCCTGTATACTATACTTCAGAGCTACATTCACACTACTGCTAGTCGTCACTGGAAACATTCAGGAACCTTGTCATCAGCTTAGCTGAGCTCCTATAATGCATCCAATCAGTTAGTTTCTATTTACCAGTGCAATCTCTGTGCAAACACTGATCAGCAAGACGTTATTTGGCAGATTTCTGCTCTGGAGCCTGCAGAATTGCGATTGCAGCTCTGGAATATAATACAGACTATCTTAGAATCAGTACAAGGTAAATCATACAGCATAGTTACAAAACTGCTCTGCTTATGTAGATTAATTTTATACGTAAACTGTAAGATGGTGCATATTTCTTTCCAGCAGTTTGAATTTACTTTCTTTAATTTTGCTGAAAATAAAATAAGCGCAGGAACATATAGGGTACATACCGGTACTTTATCAGAAGCCTGGTTCTTTCCTTGTATTTTTTTGTTGCCCATCTCCCCTACATCCCTTTTTTGCTGAAGTTGTACATTAATCAATGAGTGCAATGTAACCTA